>NC_090656.1:230528377-230828377 GCF_040937935.1 Hyperolius riggenbachi | reverse complement strand
TGAGAGGAGCAGCAGATGAGGAGGGTGGGAAGAGACGATACATGATGGATTGCAGAGGTGTTCTGGAGGTCAGTGGCTTTCCTGCACACCTGGGTGATATATAATGTTTTTATAGGCAGAGAAGCAGCTGTTTATTCAGTCAGCAATGGTGGTCGTCATTATTACCATCCATAAATAAATGATTGATACTTACAAAGATAAAGAAGTTGAAGATGAACATGAGGTATTTCACGCAGCTCAGACTGTCGCCCTCCATGGCCGGGGTCGCCCTGCAGAGGGATCACATGATTCAGGGGTCAGTCACACAGCCAGGGAATACGGGAGCAGATTTATCAGGTGCAGCAAGAGCAGAGCAACCAATCAGCAGGCTTCATTTACCCGCCAAAATCCAACTGCTTCCTGTATGCTTCTATCAGGAGGAGCCCGCACATACTATTGTCTTTATAGGTAAAAAGATTCTCCTTCCAGCTGTATACTAGTCTCCTCCCTCCACCATTCGGCAAACAATTTATACTACGGACTACCCAATATCATTACAGTAGATACAGTAATTAGCGGACCTGAACTCAGAACTTCCTCTCTAACAGCAGAATAACCTTTAAAGAAAAACATTTCTTTGTTGCAGCTGATACTAATCCTGAAATAAAATCTGCAGTGTCTACTTCCTGCTTTCATGGAAGCAGACATAGGGTTAACATCCTGTGTTTACAAATTAGCTGCTCTGCCGTGGCAGACAGCTGACACAGCTGAGAGATCAAATTAGAACTTGGGATTAGTCACAGAGGAGGGGAAATTAGACAGGCTAAACTCTCAAAATACATACAGGGTGCATTTCTCTGTTTTCCTTCTGTCTTGTGCAAGAGTTCATGTCCACTTCAATGTGGGATTTTCACACCAACAGAAATCAGTATTTAGAGGTTTTTTTTTTACCCCTTAATGGAGAGATGGAAGAACATGAAACCGGGAAACTCTTCATATCCGTTATCAAGCTCAAGCCAAACATTCCGCCTAACGCCATCGAGCGACGCACAGCTCTTCATTACGGTTTAATCTCGTGGAGTGGAGCTGCGAGCCATTAAGCTGTTGATCCCCTGATTGGTGGAGAGAGGCAGGTCGGCGCACGGCGAGATGAGGACCGCACTCCAATCAGAGGAAGCGGAACTCTGACCTCCGCTGATTGATCCGTAATCACGTCCCCCTATTACAGGCACTCCTGGCCGGCTGGAGAGCGCGGCGGCGGTGATAACGCGAATACGAGAGCCTCACCCCAATCAGCCGGCGAGTTCAGCAGAGAATGAGAGATTTCCAAGGCAATCATAACGGGATTGCTTTGTGCTCCTCAAGCCTAACGTCTCGCGCTACACCATCCATTACCGAGCATCAGAACAACAAGGGCCTCATTCACACGAGCAGATCAACGCGCAGGAAAAACTGCCACACGCTTCTTAGGGCCCATTTACACTGGGGATTACAAAACACTAGTGATCATCGCTAGCAGTTTGCGGCGGCGATTTTTCAAAGCAAACACGAATTTTATGCTGTACAGTTTCAGGATTTTTGAGCGATCAGCATTTTTTTTTCATTGCAATTGTGAATGCGTGCACAGTGTTTGCATTTACAATGAATTGCAGGCAATCGCAGCAGTGAGATCACTGCCATATGCTTAACATTACACTAGCGCTTTTGCGATTGTCGGGGATTTGGAGATTAGCGGTTAATGGACGCTAGTCGCCCCAGTGGGAATGGGGTCCACTGGAATGCGCAAAACGCAATAGCGATTTTAGCAGCGTTTTCCAGAGCCATTATCTGGAGATTTGAATGCGCTTTTGAATGTAAAGCTAGCGGTATGGACAGCAATTGCCATTTACCTTTTTTGTGGTTCTGGGTAGTAAAATCACCGCACAGTCGCTTTAAACTGGGGTTGAAAAGCGATTTTACAGCAATCCTACGCTTTGTATTGAAGTGCAAATGCTCCAAAATGCTGCAGTGCCCCGTGCTACTGTGGAATCACCACCATTGGCTTTCATTAGCCCAGCACTGAGGCCAGAGTTGTTGGGGTGATTACCGCTAATCGCTGAATTGCCGGCAGTAGCTAGCGCTTTTTAAATACACTACATGCAGCATTTTTCAACGATTTTAGAGAGATCGCAATTACAATGCTAAATGCGATCGCGCAAAAATCTGTATACAGTCATTTTACACGTAAATCGAGTACAAATCACCCGCGCTAAGCGCTAGCGTTTTGCGTTTGCCAGTGAGAATGGGCCCTAATGCTGGGAATACCGCTCCAGTATGCCGCCGGATCGATTGCCGCTCGTCCCCGTGGGCGATTATCTTCTGCTGGTTTTACTTATCTTTTTCCATTGTCCCGCCCGCGGTATCGAGCGCGGAATCGATTCGGCGGGTGATCGGACACGTGGGAAATTATCAATCGAGCCATCTAAATGGTACCGTGTATTCCCAGCATAAGGTAGGGAGCTTAGCGTATATTATCGCACACAATGTTAATCTATGGGACACATACAAAAAAAATGGGATGTTTTCCTAATGCGATTTTATTTGTGAAAAATTGCACAGCAAGTTCCCTCATCCTGCATCTACTTTATGCGAAGTAAAAAAAAAAAAAAAAGGAGGGGGGGGGGGGGGGGAGACTTAAAAGGACAACTGTAGTGACAGGACAACCAGGCAATTGGTATTGCGTATAAGGAAATAAATATGGCAGCCTCCATATCCCTCTCACTTCAGGTGTCCTTTAATCATTTTTTAGTCATTATTTTTTAAACACACACACACACTAGTATACCCTTATGCTGGTACTTGAGATCATAGCCCGGCTCGCCTTCCCGACCAGGATTCGGCGGTATGGCGTCATCAGGTATACCGCCGAAACCTGTTCGGTAAGGCGAGGCGGGCTATGATCTCAAGTACCAGCATAAAGGTATACGGCAGGGGTCTCAAACTCAAATTTACCTGGGGGGCCGCAGGAGGCAAAGTCAGGATGAGGCTGGGCCACATTAGGAATTTCACAATCGCGGCGCATCGCCGCCTCTGCCCGCCCCTCTCACTCTTCCTTCACAGAGAGGGGCGGGGAGAGGCGGCGATCCGTGCAGCGATTGACGTCAGGAGGGGCAGAGCTGAAGCTGAAAGCTCTGCCCCTTCCAGGAAATGCCGGCGGATTGCCCCCCGGGCCATTTTGGGGCTCTGCAGCCCTCGTTTAGCGGCGGGGATGCGGCGGATTACTTGGGAGCACTGAAGCGAACTATAAGGAAGCTTTTGCCGGCGAGGGCCACAAAATATTGTATCGAGGGCTGCAAATGGCCCGCGGGCCGCGAGTTTGAGACCCCTGGTATACGGTTAAGGTGCATGCGACAGGCAGTCCATGCAAACAGAACACCTTATATGCGAATTCATGCAAGGCGGGTCCAGTGTGCATGGACCCTCAAATGTAAGTTGTTGAATTGATTTTGTGATGCAGTATTTGAAATAAAAATTGTGTATTATTCCTTGGATGTTTCCTCTAGGCCTCTTTCACACCAAGACGTTGCGTTTTAGGGGACAAGATTGCATAACGTGCCCCTAACGCAACGTATGGTGGTGTTGAAGTTGGTCCAGATTGAGCAGAGCTATGCAGCTCTTGGTGCTGTTTTCCTTCTACCTATACTGATAGAACAGCAGCTCCAGGATAGTGATGGAAAGTCCGGATCTTTTCAAGGATTCGGATGATTCGAATTGGATCATTAAAAAGATGCGGATCTTTGAACCAAATCATTTGAATCATTTTACTAGGGAAGCAGACTGAATGAAATGACTAGCAGGACAGGACTTTCCCTGCACTGTACATTCTGTATGTTCCTGTTTCTTCCAGACAGACATCCACTGTGAACCGAATCGTTCATTGTGATGATCCGGATGATTCAACTGACAAAAGATCGGGATCAAATGAACGATTTATTCATGATCTGGACAATACTATGAGTGCAGGTTACCTCACCACAGTGCAGTGAATATTAATTAGCCATGTGGCTAGTCACTGAGCATGTGCAAGCAGTCTAACAGTTAAAGCCCAGTATAAAGCATAGCATGCTGCACTTTCATTCAATGTGTAGCGTTACAACGCAATGTGGGCACTGTGAACCAGCACATTGATTTTTCATTACTGTGCGGTGGGCTGCATTACAGGCTGCTCTAACCTGCGCCTGTAACATCCCACTGTGAAAGCAGCCTTAACGAGACACTGAAGCGAGAATAAATCTCGCTTCAGTGCTTATATATAGCAGAGGCATGTGTGCCCCTGCTAAACCGCCACTATCCTGCGGCTAAACGGGGGTCCCTTACCCCCCAAACCCACCCCTGCAAAATCTACGACCAACTTGGTCGTAGATTTTGCTGCTGTTGAGGCAGGGCTAACGGCTGCAGCCCTTCCTCACAGCGCCGGAAATCCATCTTAGCATTTCCCATTTTAACTGTGGCTATTTTGAAGACAATCCTGGTGTCATTTCCTCCCTTACTCTCCTCTGCCTGATTTGCAAGACCTTCGCTATAGAAAATGCAATGTTTCAGCATGAGAAATATTGGCCAATCAGAGAGGAACAGAGGTGTGGGAGGGGAAAACAGGAGGGAAAGAGGCTTCAGCCAATCAGGCTGCATTAGTTAAGTTTGAGGGGAAGTAGAGAAACAAAAAAGGACAACCCAGCATGCCCTGCAACTTCCTTTTTGTGTACGAAATAAGAGTCAGGTAAACTGGGGAATGATCATTCATCAACAAGAAAAGTAATAGTGATTTTAACTTTTTAACAGTTAAGGCCCATACACACGCCGGATTTCCGTGAACGACGGGTTGTTTGGACGTTGCGTTCACTCAAATGCATAGCATGGGTGCACAGTAATGGAGGTGCATGATCAGGTAGGACACAAAAGGAGGAGGACCCTGCCCAAAGGCTTACAATCTAGAAGGAGAGGTAGAGACAAGAAAGGTAGGGGACCAGAGTTCAGCTGTGGGTTTAGAGCAATTGTGAGGGGTGGTAGGCCAGAGTGAAAAGGTGAGTTTTGAGGGCCTTCTTGAAGATGTTGGGGCTGTCATTAGGGGCTGCCTGAATGGGTGGAGGTAGGGAGTTCCATAGTGTTGGAGCAGCTCTTGAGAAGTCCTGGAGGCTTCTGATTCTGGACTATATAGGAAGCCAGTGGAGGGATTCACGGAGGGGATCCGCCCTGGTGGAGCGATGGGAGGAGTGGATAATTCTGGCTGCCGAATTCATGATGGACTGCAGTGGGACTATTCGGGTCTTAGGGAGACCAGACAGAAGGGCATTGCAGTAGTCAAGGCGGGAGATTATGAGGGCACGGATGAGGAGTTTGGTGGTGGCAGAGGTCAGGAAAGGGTGAATCTTACAGATGTTCCGAAGGTGGAAGTTGCAGGACTTTGTGAGGTTGTGGATGTGGGGAGTGAAGGAGAGTGCGGAGTCCAGGGTGACATGCAGAAAGAGGGCTTGAGAGGTAGGGCGAATGGTAGTGTGGTTAACAGTGACATGCACATCTGGGAGGTTCATGGATGGCCGGGGTGGGAAGATCAGAAAGAAAAACTGTTGAAACAAAATTCAATACTCATTATTAATTGAATAATAATGTACTATTCAATGCAAAAAAAAAAAAAAGAATTGGCACTCTGAGTTTCCCTTCATTCCCAATTTATGGAATGACAGCCCCTTGGTAGGTGGCGCCCCCAGCAGGGCTGGGACAGAAGCGCACACACAGAATGCAGAGGCCCATCTGCTGCCCGCTCCCAGGAACACAATATTGAGGGGGGAGAGAAGTATATCCAATTACAGAGAAAGTCAATAAGATACCCCTCCATTAAACAAACAATGCACTAAAACCAGCATCCAGCGCGCTATACTTAGTCTAATTACAGCGCTCCCCGCCGCCGCCTCCCATTAGCAATAATGAAATGCTTTTAGCCCGCGAGGCAGCGAGCGTACATTATATTTCATGTTTTCTCTCCGGCTGTGCGCGGCGATGGCGGCGGAAGAAAGATCGTCGGACTGTCAGCCACATTATGGGCCTCTTAATGTCACAGCGGTGATGGGAAAAGGGCAGGACAAGAATTATTACGGACGTCAAAAGCGCGGCACGTTGGACGCCGGATCGCAGGCGGCGACATTAATCAAGCGAACGCGATATTTAACACCCTTATTGCACTCTGACAAATAAATGGGGCGGCGAAATGCGTGTTAAATGCGGTGTGATGGCTCCGCGCCTTGTCCGCAGCGCCCGTATTTCTCCGGAATATTCCTCTACAACTCCTATGACAGGCTGGGTTCACATAGGACATAGCGTGAAAAGGTAGCATTCTAGGACGGTGCATTTGCATTTTTGTATTGAGTTTTTACTGCGCTGATGCGTTTTGCGTGCTTTCAATTGCATTTGTGGTTCGCTAATAGAAAACGCATTTGTTACAGCTGATACAAATCCTGCAATACATCTGCAGAGTGACTACTTCCTGCTTTCATGAAAGCAGACATAGGGTTAACATCCTGTGTTTATAAATTAGCTGCTCTGCTGAGGCAGCCAGCTGACACAGCTGAGAGAGCAAATTACACTGGTGATTAGAGGGGGAATTAGGCTAAACTCTCTAAATACATACAGGGTCCATTTATCTTTGTTTTCCTTCTGTCCTGTGCAATAGTCTCCTTTAAATGCAGCGGAAAGCAGATGGGAGCCTTGCATGACTGCATCAAAGACTACAGGTTTTCAATACATAATCCATCAGATTTCTTTTGAAAATCTGATCAATATGCCTGGTTTTAGTCTCTATTTTATGCTGGCACTGGCAGTAAATTAGCTGCAGTGTGTGCGGATCGCATGCTTGAAGTATGCGGTTCTGATAAGCTTCCTGCTATTTCTGCAATATTTTTTCCTTAGTTTGATGTTTAGGCCTTGTACACATCATGCAATTTTCCCGTCAGATCAATGGGAAATATCCAGTCCAATAATTTCCAGCATTGCACAAAATCGATCACTTCCTTGATCGAAAGCAGATTGGACATGCCGGAAATTACTAATCATCTAACGGGAAAATTGTATGGTGCGTACCAGACATTATTGGCGCTGCTTATCAGCACTGTGCAGTTCCTATCAGTACTTCAGCACACACAAAGGAAGAATACTGATAAAGGGTTGTGGTCTGTACTTTCCTGTATAAAGGGGATCCCCAATGCTCATTGGCTATCAGAAATGTTGGAATACCACGCCTGATCGCTATTGTTCTTTCATGCCACAGACCAACCCCTTAGCTTTTCCTCCCCCCACACCCCTCCATACAGCAAGTTTGTACAGGGAAAAAGATCTCCAAAACGATCCAAAACATCCCTCAGAGGGGTTTACAATCTAATCCGTACCATAGTCATATGTCTATGTATGTATCGTGTAATGTACAGTATAATAGTCTAGGGCCAATTCAGGGGAAGCCAATTAACTTATCTGTATGTTTTTGGGATGTGGGAGGAAACCAGAGTGCCCAGGGGGAAAACGGGGAGAACATACAAACTTCATGCAGATAGTACTCTGAATGGGATTTGACCCAGCGCTGCAAGTCGAGATGATAACCACTACACCAAGCATGCAACTTGGAGTTTGGACAAGTTTTTCCAGGAAATGTAATCCGAATTAGTTCTGCATGCAAGTAGTGCTCAGTCAATGACTTGCCTTCCCTATCCTCTCCACAAAATGCCCCTGAAACCCTGGATGCCAGAGACACAATGCAGCTTACATTTCTGAGTCCCGAAACAAAATAAACCGGTATTTGGGTGAAGTTCGAGGAATCCTACCACGTGTATAATAATAGGCTGTGCAGACATCCCCCAGATTGCAGCCTGTTAGCCCAGCTGTAGCCTCTGCTCTGTGTGTCTATGTGCAGCAGATGGAGCCCCCCCCCCCCCCATACTCCTGGCCCCAGGGTCACACAGATCCATACATCAAACACCCGGCATGACCCCGGGGTCACCTCTGTGCACAGACTCTGGCAGTTACTTGTCAGGAGGCTCATGTATAAACAGGTGCAGACAGTGTCAGCCTGCCTGTCACCTCACATCAGAGCAACAAGACAGGATGTATCCCAGTGTCACAGGAGCCTGCAGCCTGAACTGCGGCCAGCAAAACACCGAGGCCAACGCAACACACTGAGGCCAACAACGCAACACACACTGAGGCCAACGCAAAACACACTGAGGCCAACAACGCAACACACACTGAGGCCAACAATGCAACACACCGAGGCCAACGCAACACACACTAAGGCCAACAACGAAACACACTGAGGCCAACAACGCAACACACACAGAGGCCAACAACGCAACACACACTGAGGCCAACAACACAACACACACTGAGGCCAACAACGCAACACACACTGAGGCCAACAACGCAACACACACTGAGGCTAACGCAACACACACTGAGGCCAACGCAACACACACTGAGGCCAACGCAACACACCGAGGCCAACGCAACACACACTGAGGCCAACAACGCAACACACACTGAGGCCAACAACGCAACACACCGAGGCCAACGCAACACACACTGAGGCCAACAACGCAACACACACTGATGCCAACAACGCAACACACCGAGGCCAACACAACACACACTGAGGCCAACAACGCAACACACACTCAGGCCAACAACGCAACACACCGAGGCCAACACAACACACACTGAGGCCAACAACGCAACACACACTGAGGCCAACGCAACACACACTGAGGCCAACAACGCAACACACACTGAGGTCAACGCAACACACACTGAGGCCAACAACGCAACACACACTGAGGCCAACAACGCAACACACACTGAGGCCAACAACGCAACACACACTGAGGCCAACAACGCAACACACACTGAGGCCAACAACGCAACACACACTGAGGCCAACAACGCAACACACACTGAGGCCAACAACGCAACACACACTGAGGCCAAAGCAACACACACTGAGGCCAACAACGCAACACACACTGAGGTCAACGCAACACACACTGAGGCCAACAACGCAACACACACTGAGGCCAACAACGCAACACACACTGAGGCCAACGCAAAACACCGAAGCCAACAACGCAACACACACTGAGACAACACAACACACACTGAGGCCAACAACGCAACACACACTGAGGCCAACAACGCAACACACACTGAGGCCAACAACGCAACACACACTGAGGCCAACAACGCAACACACACTGAGGCCAACAACGCAACACACACTGAGGCCAACAACGCAACACACACTGAGGCCAACAACGCAACACACACTGAGGCCAACAACACAACACACACTGAGGCCAACGCAACGCACACTGAGGCCAACAACGCAACACACACTGAGGCCAACAACGCAACACACACTGAGGACAACGCAACGCACACTGAGGCCAACACAACGCACACTGAGGCCAACACAACGCACACTGAGGCCAACAACACAACACACACAGAGGCCAACAACACAACACACACTGAGGCCAAAAACACAACACACACTGAGGCCAACAACGCAACACACACTGAGGCCAACAACACAACACACACTGAGGCCAACACAACGCACACTGAGGCCAACAACACAACACACACTGAGGCCAACAACGCAACACACACTGAGGCCAACAACACAACACACACTGAGGCGAACACAACGCACACTGAGGCCAACAACACAACACACACTGAGGCCAACAACACAACACACACTGAGGCCAACAACACAACACACACTGAGGCCAACAACACAACACACACTGAGGCCAACAACACAACACACACTGAGGCCAACAACACAACACACACTGAGGCCAACAACGCAACACACACTGAGGACAACGCAACGCACACTGAGGCCAACAACGCAACACACACTGAGGCCAACAACGCAACACACACTGAGGCCAACAACGCAGCACACACTGAGGCCAACAACGCAACACACACTAAGGCCAACAACACAACACACACTGAGGCCAACAACACAACACACACTGAGGCCAACAACACACACTGAGGCCAACAACACAACACACACTGAGGCCAACGCAACACACACTGAGGCCAACAACGCAACACACACTGAGGCCAACAACGCAACACACACTGAGGCCAACAACGCAACACACACTGAGGCCAACAACGCAACACACACTGAGGCCAACAACGCAACACACACTGAGGCCAACGCAACACACACTGAGGCCAACACAACGCACACTGAGGCCAACAACACAACACACACTGAGGCCAATAACGCAACACACACTGAGGCAAACAACACAACACACACTGAGGCCAACAACACACACTGAGGCCAACAACACAACACACACTGAGGCCAACGCAACACACACTGAGGCCAACAACGCAACACACACTGAGGCCAACAACGCAACACACACTGAGGCCAACACCACAACACACACTGAGGCCAACGCAACACACACTGAGGCCAACACAACGCACACTGAGGCCAACAACACAACACACACTGAGGCCAATAACGCAACACACACTGAGGCAAACAACACAACACACACTGAGGCCAACAACACACACTGAGGCCAACAACACAACACACACTGAGGCCAACGCAACACACACTGAGGCCAACAACGCAACACACACTGAGGCCAACAACGCAACACACACTGAGGCCAACAACACAACACACACTGAGGCCAACGCAACACACACTGAGGCCAACACAACGCACACTGAGGCCAACAACACAACACACACTGAGGCCAATAACGCAACACACACTGAGGCAAACAACACAACACACACTGAGGCCAACAACACACACTGAGGCCAACAACACAACACACACTGAGGCCAACGCAACACACACTGAGGCCAACACAACGCACACTGAGGCCAACAACGCAACACACACTGAGGCCAACAACGCAACACACACTGAGGCCAACGCAAAACACCGAAGCCAACAACGCAGCACACACTGATGCCAACGCAACACACACACAAGGGCAAACGCAACGCACTGAGGTCAACGCAACACACACTGAGGCCAACAACGCAACACACACTGAGGCCAACGCAACGCACACTAAGGCCAACACAACACACACTGACGCCAACAACACAACGCACACTGAGGCCAACGGAACACACACTGAGGCTAGCAACGCAACACACACTGAGCCAAAAACGCAACACATACTGAGGGCCAACAACGCAACACACACTGAGGCCAATGCAATGCACACTGACGCCAACACAACGCACACCGACGCCAACGCAACGCATACTGAGGCCAACGCAACACACCGAGGCCATCAACGCAACACACACTGAGGCCAACGCAACACACTGAGGCCAACGCAAAACACCGAGGCCAGAAACGCAACACACACTGAGGCCAACAACGCAACGCACACTGAGGCCAATGCAACACACCGAGGCCAACAACGCAACACACACTGAGGCCAACAACGCAACACACAATGAGGCCAACAACGCAACGCACACTGAGGCCAACGCAACACACCGAGGCCAACAACGCAACACACACTGAGGCCAACAACGCAACACACAATGAGGCCAACAATGCAACACACACTGAGGCCAAAAATGCAACACACACTGAGGCCAACAACGCAACACACAATGAGGCCAACAACACAACACACACTGAGGCCAACGCAACACACACTGAGGCCAACAACACAACACACACTGAGGCCAACACAACGCACACTGAGGCCAACAACACAACACACACTGAGGCCAACAACGCAACACACACTGAGGCCAACAACACAACACACACTGAGGCCAACACAACGCACACTGAGGCCAACAACACAACACACACTGAGGCCAACAACACAACACACACTGAGGCCAACAACACAACACACACTGAGGCCAACAACACAACACACACTGAGGCCAACAACACAACACACACTGAGGCCAACAACACAACACACACTGAGGCCAACAACGCAACACACACTGAGGACAACGCAACGCACACTGAGGCCAACAACGCAACACACACTGAGGCCAACAACGCAACACACACTGAGGCCAACAACGCAGCACACACTGAGGCCAACAACGCAACACACACTAAGGCCAACAACACAACACACACTGAGGCCAACAACACAACACACACTGAGGCCAACAACACACACTGAGGCCAACAACACAACACACACTGAGGCCAACGCAACACACACTGAGGCCAACAACGCAACACACACTGAGGCCAACAACGCAACACACACTGAGGCCAACAACGCAACACACACTGAGGCCAACGCAACACACACTGAGGCCAACACAACGCACACTGAGGCCAACAACACAACACACACTGAGGCCAATAACGCAACACACACTGAGGCAAACAACACAACACACACTGAGGCCAACAACACACACTGAGGCCAACAACACAACACACACTGAGGCCAACGCAACACACACTGAGGCCAACAACGCAACACACACTGAGGCCAACAACGCAACACACACTGAGGCCAACACCACAACACACACTGAGGCCAACGCAACACACACTGAGGCCAACACAACGCACACTGAGGCCAACAACACAACACACACTGAGGCCAATAACGCAACACACACTGAGGCAAACAACACAACACACACTGAGGCCAACAACACACACTGAGGCCAACAACACAACACACACTGAGGCCAACGCAACACACACTGAGGCCAACAACGCAACACACACTGAGGCCAACAACGCAACACACACTGAGGCCAACAACACAACACACACTGAGGCCAACGCAACACACACTGAGGCCAACACAACGCACACTGAGGCCAACAACACAACACACACTGAGGCCAATAACGCAACACACACTGAGGCAAACAACACAACACACACTGAGGCCAACAACACACACTGAGGCCAACAACACAACACACACTGAGGCCAACGCAACACACACTGAGGCCAACACAACGCACACTGAGGCCAACAACGCAACACACACTGAGACCAACAACGCAACACACACTGAGGCCAACGCAAAACACCGAAGCCAACAACGCAGCACACACTGATGCCAACGCAACACACACACAAGGGCAAACGCAACGCACTGAGGTCAACGCAACACACACTGAGGCCAACAACGCAACACACACTGAGGCCAACGCAACGCACACTAAGGCCAACACAACACACACTGACGCCAACAACACAACGCACACTGAGGCCAACGGAACACACACTGAGGCTAGCAACGCAACACACACTGAGCCAAAAACGCAACACATACTGAGGGCCAACAACGCAACACACACTGAGGCCAATGCAATGCACACTGACGCCAACACAACGCACACCGACGCCAACGCAACGCATACTGAGGCCAACGCAACACACCGAGGCCATCAACGCAACACACACTGAGGCCAACGCAACACACTGAGGCCAACGCAAAACACCGAGGCCAGAAACGCAACACACACTGAGGCCAACAACGCAACGCACACTGAGGCCAATGCAACACACCGAGGCCAACAACGCAACACACACTGAGGCCAACAACGCAACACACAATGAGGCCAACAACGCAACGCACACTGAGGCCAACGCAACACACCGAGGCCAACAACGCAACACACACTGAGGCCAACAACGCAACACACAATGAGGCCAACAATGCAACACACACTGAGGCCAAAAATGCAACACACACTGAGGCCAACAACGCAACACACAATGAGGCCAACAACACAACACACACTGAGGCCAACGCAACACACACTGAGGCCAACACAACGCACACTGAGGCCAACAACGCAACACACACTGAGACCAACAACGCAACACACACTGAGGCCAACGCAAAACACCGAAGCCAACAACGCAGCACACACTGATGCCAACGCAACACACACACAAGGGCAAACGCAACGCACTGAGGTCAACGCAACACACACTGAGGCCAACAACGCAACACACACTGAGGCCAACGCAACGCACACTAAGGCCAACACAACACACACTGACGCCAACAACACAACGCACACTGAGGCCAACGGAACACACACTGAGGCTAGCAACGCAACACACACTGAGCCAAAAACGCAACACGTACTGAGGGCCAACAACGCAACACACACTGAGGCCAATGCAATGCACACTGACGCCAACACAACGCACACCGACGCCAACGCAACGCATACTGAGGCCAACGCAACACACCGAGGCCATCAACGCAACACACACTGAGGCCAACGCAACACACTGAGGCCAACGCAAAACACCGAGGCCAGAAACGCAACACACACTGAGGCCAACAACGCAACGCACACTGAGGCCAATGCAACACACCGAGGCCAACAACGCAACACACACTGAGGCCAACAACGCAACACACAATGAGGCCAACAACGCAACGCACACTGAGGCCAACGCAACACACCGAGGCCAACAACGCAACACACACTGAGGCCAACAACGCAACACACAATGAGGCCAACAATGCAACACACAATGAGGCCAACACTGCAACACACACTGAGGCCAACAACACAACACACACTGAGGCCAAAAATGCAACACACACTGAGGCCAACAACGCAACCCACACTGAGGCAAATGCAGCACACACTGAGGCCAACACAACGCACACTGAGGCCAACAACGCAACACACACTGAGGCCAACAACGCAACACACACTGAGGCCAACAACGCAACACACACTGAGGCAAACGCAAAACACTACTTTAAAGCAAAAACACTGAGGCCAACGCAAAACACTGAGGCCAACGCAAAACACTGAGGCCAACGCAAAACACTGAGGCCAACGCAAAACACTGAGGCCAACGCAAAACATGACTCTAATGCCATACACTAAAATCCACATTCGTCACCGCACCAATGGATTGCATTGGATGTGCAGGAATCGTCTTTGGAGTCACAAGACACAGCAATGTAGATTCATCAGATTCGCACCATCCAAAAGTTTTTTTATTAAGTAATACTAATTAAAACATGATAAAATTGTGGGTATCTGTGAAGACGATGACGCACAGGCGTTTCGGGCTGCCTCAGTCCTTTTTCAAATCATGACAGACCCACAGTAAAGATACAACCATTCAAGTTACTTATATAGGTCCAGAGTGGACCACCACGCAAAACACTACTCCAACGCAAAACACCGAGGCCAACGCAAAACACTGAGGCCAACGCAAAACAATGAGGCCAACGCAAAACACTGAGGCCAACGCAAAACACTGAGGCCAACGCAAAACACTGAGGCCAACGCAAAACACTGAGGCCAACGCAAAACACTACTCTAATATCATACACTGACGCCAACCCAAAACAATGAGGCCACCACAAAACACTGGTGCCAATGCAAAACACTGAGGCCAGCGGAGGCGTCTCACTGGCCGTCAGTGATGCGGAGGCGTCTCACTGGCCGTCAGTGATGCGGAGGCGTCTCACTGGCCGTCAGTGATGCGGAGGCGTCTCACTGGCCGTCAGTGATGCGGAGGCGTCTCACTGGCCGTCAGTGATGCGGAGGCCTCTCACTGGCCGTCAGTGATGCGGAGGCCTCTCACTGGCCGTCAGTGATGCGGAGGCCTCTCACTGGCCGTCAGTGATGCGGAGGCCTCTCACTGGCCGTCAGTGATGCGGAGGCCTCTCACTGGCCGTCAGTGATGCGGAGGCCTCTCACTGGCCGTCAGTGATGCGGAGGCCTCTCACTGGCCGTCAGTGATGCGGAGGCCTCTCACTGGCCGTCAGTGATGCGGAGGCCTCTCACTGGCCGTCAGCGATGCGGAGGCCTCTCACTGGCCATCAGTGATGCAGAGGATGGCAGTGATGTGGAGGGAAGATGAGATCAGATAGCTGATGTTCACATATGACCTATTTCCAGAGCTCACTCAACCTTTTCAGAGGAAGTGCGATGCCAACAGACAGATGACCTCCATCAATATCTGACCTCTGCTCATGTTAACAAGAGCCCCGGCCAATCACTGCGATTCAGACAAGAGTTTAACCAGACCCCGGAGAGTGACTAGAAAGACGAGGATTGATCGGAGCCATTACACACAGCACAATGCAGAATATACGAGTCCCCGCTGATCACCCCAGAGGAGACGCATTATTCACGGCCAATAAACCCCTGAGGGCCGAGGAGGAGAGGGAACCAGCCGACCCACAAAGGGCTGCATGAGTCCCCGCTTACAGATGCATCCCGAGTTCTGGGCAGCTGCATTGGGCCTCATTCACACGCGAGCGTTTCTGCCAGCGCTTTGCTGATCTCCGGCGATGTACGCAATGTATTTCAATGAAACAATTCACACTGCAGCATTGCCATTTGAATAAAATGTGATTCTCGTTTACCGAACAAAATCACAAAACACAATTGCCGTACAATCCATAACAGCAGCAAAAAAAAATATCACTGCAATCGAGTGTGAACTGTTGGGAATCAGTCGATTTATAAATTAGGTTCTCCTCAGGCCCCTTTTACACATGCTGGCTAAACCTGCGATGTGATACTCTATTTTACCGCAAGGGGGCGCACAAGCGATGAAAGTTTATGGAATTTTTTACACTAACTGCAGTTCCTTGTGGATGTGTCCGATCAGACGCAAGGGCAGCAGCGCTTTACCGCAAGCACTGTGCAGTAAGCACAGTGCTTGGGGTCATTTCAGTCTAAGGGTGATGCGTGTAGTGTAAGCGATGTAGCGTAGTGCGGCGGACCGACGGGAATCCCGTCGGTGCAGTGTGGCAGGAGAATCATATCCTCCACCCCCCCTAATGCAAAAAATAGATGTGAAACGGCGTTTAAAAAAACCAAACAGTTAGGGCCTGTTTCCACTACACGCAGATTGGATGCAGAAAAACTGACTCCAATGAATGCCTATGGGAAAATCTGCATCAGAACAATCGCATTTAGTGGAAACGGGCCCATAGGCATTCATTGGAGTCAGTTTCTCTGCATCCAATCTGCGTGTGGTGGAAACAGGCCCTTAGCCTGATCTGGCGAATAATGAAATAGGAAATAGCAACCGTTTTACCACCTTGCACCGCTCAACCTCAAAGAGTTATGAGTAACGTACAATATTGTCCTCAGATGTGACAATTCTATCAGATTTGTGGGATTGCAAGTAATCGGAAGCTCATTATCGATTGTTCCCATAAAGGACAATCTCTCTTCAGGTACGATTGTAAAATCCAACATTCTGCCCAACAACATTTTGTATTCCAATTGACCATAGAATCGATTCATGCAGATTTTTCTCCACATACTGGCTGTACAATTCAATCGGAACAATCTTATCGGATCATCGCACGTGAGGAAAATATTGTACCTTTATTGGGCACTTTAAAGGCCTCCATTCAAGATGTAATCTTGATTGTACAATCTTGAGGTGCCCATACATCAGAAGATGTATGGGCAGATTAACCAAGAGACAGATCTCTCTCTGATCGGATCTGTTGGCTGCCTATACACCGCATGCCAATTTCTGATCAATTTCAGCATGAAATTGTGACGCTGCAACGCCGCCCCTGGCCACTGTCCCCTCTAATGCCCTCTAGTGGCCAGTGCAGTATACTTTACCTGTCTGGCACTGGCTCAGCTCAACCCTAACAAATCGATGTAGTAGAAGATTGCACAATTAAGATTGCTTCATTGATGGGCATCTTAATAACCAACCAAAACATCACCAACTCCATGCCGGCCAATGCGGTACACCCGCCGCACCTCTGTCAATACTTCACCCCATCGATAAGCTGCCTGAAATGGATCAGAAGTTTATCGATCGGTTGTACTGGAGGTCAATAGATAGGCAGATTCAATCAGATTTGTGGGGAGTGTGGATGGAATATATATACTGGTGGGAGGTTAGATGTGCAGAACTGCACGCT
Source organism: Hyperolius riggenbachi (assembly GCF_040937935.1). Lineage (NCBI taxonomy): Eukaryota > Metazoa > Chordata > Amphibia > Anura > Hyperoliidae > Hyperolius > Hyperolius riggenbachi. The sequence goes on along the minus strand of NC_090656.1, from coordinate 230,810,417 downwards.
GTGCACTTGTTTTCTTACACAGCTAATGATCAGTTCAGCTGACAGGTTCTAAACTCAAAACTTCCTCTCTGCTGTAAAAGATAAGCACCAGCATAATAATCTTTAAAGAAAAACATTTGTTTCAGCTGATAACTATCCTGAAATAAATTTGCGGTGTGTCTACTTCCTGATTTCATAGGAGCAGACATAGGGTTAACATCTTGTGTTTACAAATTAGCTGCTCTGCCAAGGCAGTCAGCTGACACAGCTGAGAGATCAAATTACAGATGTGATATAAGTCACAGATGAGGGGGAATTAGACAGGCTAAACTCTCTAAATACATACAGCGTGCATTTCTCTACATTTTCCTTTTGTCCTGTGCAAGAGTTCAGGTCCACTTTTTCAGCTTGCATAAAAATGTGATGCGAATTGTATTCAGCTTAGAAATGGGCCAATCAAAATCTGGGAGAAGTGCATTTAAAGGGAACCTAAACGGTGAAGGATATGGATTTTTCTTTTAAAATAATACCAGTTGCCTAAATCGCCTGCTGATCCTGTGTCTCTATTACTTTTAGCCACAGCCCCTGAACAAGCATGCAGATCAGGTGCTCTGACTGAAGTCAGACTGGATTAGCTGCATGCTTGTTTCAGGTGTGTGATTCAGCCACTGCTGCGGCCAAAGAGATCAGCAGGACTGCCAGGCAACTAGTATTGTTTAAAAAGGAAACTTCCATATCCCTCTCAGTTTAGGTTCCCTTTAATTGGCCTATCACCAAGCACATACTGCCCTATGGAAGGGGGGGGGGGGGGGGGGGTCCTGCTGTGCATAGGAGCGATCGGCTGACAGATCTGCGCACAGATGACTGAATGTCGCCCATATTTTGATGAACACAGAAGACGAAAGATGAGGGTACAGACAGACTGCTGGACAAGATCCTCGCGACCAATCGTTTCGCCTATCAGAGGTCTGTAGAGTCTGAATCCTCAAAGATCTGGACAGGTCACAAGTCCGCACCGGCAGCTCGGCGGTTAAACCCGCGCAGTGGATTTAAGCGGAGGTGCACTCCACCACTTGATGCAAAAATAGAATGGACTTTGTTACTATGGCGATTTATGTAGCTTGCAAAACAAATCCATGGCAGCGGCTGCCCGGCCTCGCAGCAGGACTTAATTGGTATTGTGTAATCAGTGCGCAGAAATATTCCGAGGCGACCGGCGGGGGAGAAAAAGCCGATAGAAAAGGAAGGAAAGGCGAAAAGGTGAAGAAATAAACTCAAGGGGCTCGATTCACAAAGCAGTGCTAACCCAGTTAGAGACTGATAACCATTGCACCATGCTGGTGAAAAGCCAGTTTAGGTGTGATAAGTTTAGGAGTGATAAGTTTAGGAGTGATAAGTTTAGGAGTGATAAGTTTAGGTGTGATAAGTTTAGGAGTGATAAGTTTAGGCATGATAAGTTTAGATCGCACGCAAAGTCCCGCACGCAAAGCAGTGCCATTAAAGAGACACTGAAGCAAAAAAATATATATGATATAATGAATTGGTTGTGTACTATGAATAATTACTAGGAGATTAGCACCAAAGATAATATTCTCATATTTTTATTTTCAGGTATATAGTGTTTTTTCTAACATTGCATCATTCTATAATATGTGCAGATTACACAACACTCAGCATTCAAAATGATTCTTTCAGAGCAGTCTGTGAACTAATGACATCTCCTCTAGCAGAGGAAAAGTAAACAATTAACTAACAGTTGAGATAGTAATAAAAGTCAGAAAACAGCCCTCTCCACGACTTTGAAAGTCGTAGAGCTTAATGGCTTTTTTTTATAGAGATAACAACTGGAGTTTCTTAAATCTTCCTGTACTGGAAACAATTAGACTGATGTATCTGATCTTAATGTTTTATTTCTTAGCTGTACTACACATACAAATCATAATATCATCATTTTTTTTTCACTTTAAACTCTATGCGAAGTGCACCAGACCTTGCTAGCGCAAAACTTTTGATCAGCTGTGCACTGCGGTGCTAACCCAGTTGGGGCTTAAACTTATCATGCCTAAACGTATCATGCCTAAACTGAGTTTAGGTGTGATAAAGGGCTTTTCACCAGCGTGCTAACTGTTAGCACCGCTTTGTGAATCAGGCCCAATGTAAGTGGCGCGAATGTTCGGTGTGGAGCAAGCGATCTTCCACAGAGCGCAAATACAAGAGGCTATTTATTCAGAGGAAATAAGCCCCCCGGCCTGTCCAGGGGTACACGGCGTATATTAAAGGCGATACTCTATAAAGGTGGCCATTAACAATACAATCCTATGGCAGATCAATCATTTTGAACACCGCTTTACTCGATCGGAAACAATCGGTTGTGCCTATTAACAGCCAAATTCCCACTAACCAATTCAATCTGATTGTTGGAATCTGTTTTTTTTTTTTTGGATCAATCTCATCGATCTGATTGGCTAGTGAGAATTTGTCTGTTAATGTGCATTTCTGGAAATGATCGAATGACTGGAAATAATTGATCGGCCATGAGATTGTGCAGACAGAATTTGGGACATTGTGGTTTTATTTTCTACCAACCCAATCACACTTATGTGATCGCTCGAGTGATTCTTCGCTGGAAATTGTATAGTTAGTGGACACCTATAGACTGCATTGCATGAGGAGGGCGGAGCAAAAACTGAGGGGAGTGTTGCACTGTATTGTGTATAGGGGCGGGGCACTGCAGTGTGCGAGTGGGCGGGGCACTGCATTGGGGCAGAGAAGACGATTGATAGTCGGTAGCGCTGCATTGCGCATTTTGTCTGAAATCTATCGAAACCGATCTTGCCATGTGGTGTAGAAATCCATCACTATTTAATCTGGATGCAAATTAAATGTGACAGGTTATCAGACCAATCAAAACGCACTTGCAGCTGATTAAGGGTCCCATACACACGTCCAACTTTGATTGGCTAATCACTGACCAATTGTACCACCTCCATGTAGTATGAGGGTTATTAGATTTTTTTGAATAATATGAACTGATTGTGCTGGTAAGCCCGCATACTACATGGGGGTGGTTAAATGGGCCAATCAAAATTGGATGAGTGTACCAGGCTAGACTGGCCTCATTCCAAGCTGCAGCATACAATTTGCACCTAATTTGCATGCAAGCCAGAATAATGAGCATCTCAATGAGCATAGTTAGTAATGAGGCGAGGCAGGAGAATGTATGCACTATCTGCATGGAGTTGGTATGTTCTCCCCGTGTCTGCGTGGGTTTCCTCCTGGCACTCCGGTTTCTTCCCACATCTCAAAAACATAGTTAGTTGGCATCCCCCTAAATTGGCCCTAGACTACGATATATACACTACACAATACCTACATAGACAATGACATATGACTATAGTAGGGATTAGATTGTGAGCTCCTCCGAGGGACAGTTAGTGACTAGACCATATACTCTGTACAGCGCTGCGTAATATGTTGGCGCTATATAAATACTTAAATAATAATAATGTAGATCTATGCATAGCAATTTGAGACAGGATCTTCCCATGTATCCCCTGGAGTCAGTGGATGGTCCGGTTTTTGCACCTGATACAACAGAGAACCCCCGCTCCCCTCAGAAGACCCCCGAGTCAGGATGTGGTTCGTCCCCCCCCCCCCCCCGCCCCGCATACAGCCGCTGGAACGACAGATGGCTTTTCTCATACACGACTTCTAACTGCCTAAAAAAAACAACCTGATTCATTTTGTGCTCCTGTAAAGATGGCCGCTTCCCACGCCCCGGGGTCAGACATGTGCTTCAGCCAATGGGAACAGGTCGCCTCGGTCACCACAAGCATGAGACAACAGATGGGTCGAGGACGCCGCGCAGCGCTCCTGTACCGTACGTGCATCCAGCTCAAACCAAGTTCATGGCAAAGTTTGTTCAGGTCACAGTGAAACGGGTTCCATAGTTCCTGGACCCTCCCTACCAACCGATGTCTGGAATAAAAGCTAGATTAAAGGACAACTGAAGTGAGAAGAATATGAAGGATGCCATATTTTTTCTCCCTTCGAAACAATACCAGTTACCTGGCGGTCCTGCTAGTCTTTTTGGCTGCAGTGGTGTATGAATCACACCAGAAACAAGCATGCAGCTAACCTTGTCAGATCTGACAACGATGTCAGAAACCCCTGATCTGCATATGCTTGTTCAGGGGCTGTGGCTGAAAGTAGGAGGAGCAGCAGGACTTCCAGGCAACTGGTATTGCTTAACACTTAACGACCACCTAACGCCGATAGGCGGCGGCTGGTCGTAAGTGGTATTACATGTATGAGCGGACGTTCCATGTCAGTTCACAGAGGGTGTCTCCGTGAACAGTCTGCGAGCCGCCGATCGTGGCTCGCAGGCTAAATGTAAACACGCGGGGATGAAATCCCCTGTGTTTACATCATACGGCACTGCTGCGCAGCAGCATTGGAAAGGAGATTGGCGATCCCCGGCCTCTGATTGGCCAGGTATCACCAGCATCTGATAGGCTGAAGCCTATCCTAGGTGGCGCAGGATGGATATCGTGAGGGAGAGGATGGGAAGGGCAGAGAGGGCGGAAATGGCTGCGGAGGGGGGGTTTGAGGAGCCCCCCCCCCCCCCCGCAAATCACAGGCAGCCGGCGGCGATCAGACCCCCCCAGCAGGACATCCCCCTAGTGGGGAAAAAGGGGGGGGGGGGAAAGAGTCTGATCGCCATGCTGCAAACCTGATCTGTGCTGTGGGCTGGAGAGCACACGCTGCACAGATCAGGCATAGAGAGCCTGGTCCTTAAGTGGTTAGGAAATAAATATGGCAGCCTCCATATCCCTCTCCTTACAGTTGTCCTTTAAATATCTGCACCTAGGATAATGTAACTAGATCAAAGCATAGTTTTAAAAAATTGTCAAAAAGAGCAGTGAGAAATAGACGACCGTATAGCTGTGTCATCGATTGGTACAAAGTGGTAGGTTTTATTAAATCGGTTTCTGCAGAAATCTAATTGATAATGAGGGATGCTTGGTGGTATATCGATTACTGCTCCCTGAGACCAACTGATCGTCTGCATGGCCGGATTTGAGGCAAGGCCACGAAGGCCATGGCCTAGGGCACCAGGAAGCAAGGGGCGGGCAGCAGGCTGGCCAACTGCCAAACATAAACCGCAGCAGTCAAACTCTGTCTCTGGCTGTCCTTCCCTGATCCTGTACCACCCCCCCCCCAGCACAGAATGGGGGGGGGGGGTGGAGTTTTCCTATTTGGGTGAGTACCGGACTTTGGTTTTCCTATTTTACCACAGAATAGTTTGTCGGACTTCTGCCGTTCCAAGTAATTTACTTTGCTACATGCTCGTCCATGTTATTTTCGCAATTCAGAATGCATGTTTCAGCCTCAACCAGTGTGGCAGCATGTTCCTGCCGCTGCTTCTTATTGGTGGAGAGAGATCACGTGACCGTCTTCTCCTCTGTCTCCTTCAAGTCTGGCCCTGCTATTCTAGCCACTTCTCTTGCTAGCGTCTTGTAATGGAAATTGGGAGCTGGTGGCATCCCTCTTCTTCGCAATAACACTCTGTGTAGAGGATTTCTGTGTGGGCGCCATCTTGGACAGAGTCGGGCCTGCGTTAGATCTCTCCTTCTTTTGTAGTGATCCTAGTAAGATGCTATCCATCCCCGTGATTGTGGGCCACCTGGAGTGGTGTTTTACCGGGTGTCTGTGGACTAAGTGTCCAGAATATGTGAGTTGGTTGGATGAGCTTATCTATCTCCGTTCTGCCATGTGGTTGCTGGAAGTCCCTAAACCAATTCATGTGAGAGCACTTTGGTCATCCATGATAAATAATTAACTTCACCCTTGCTATGACTGCTAAGCCTCTGTTGACTAAGACAAAGGGTCTACTACGTTGCATCACACCTGATTTCCGCAGACCCTGTGCCAAGGACCCAACCTGAGTTGGCTGCTGCCTATTGGTCAGCGATTTTCTGCATCCCTCTCCAATATCACGGACGCTCTTCCAAGCCTCCATAATTGCAGCCCTCACCCTCGGAGCTCCAGGTCAGTAATCTTGCGTTTCTGAAATTAGGCTTAACTTTACTGCCCGATATACTTTTGAGCATGGATCTGGTTAGGGTCTCTCGTTTAGCACGTGTACAGGAATTGCCCGATGACTTCTTTGAACCAACTGAGGATATATTGAAATTTGCTAGAGATTCCGTTGCCAATTTATGGGATGACCGTAAAATTAAAGATTACCACGTAGCTGTGTCACGTGTAATTTATGACTCCGCTTTAATGTTGAGTTCGCTGACACCTTTATTTGATGAAACGCACGTCTGTCTGAGATCTGCTTTTTTAGCAGCTACAAACCAACAAAACGTTGCCGATTATGTGGAGAACGATCCACCGGCAATTCTTAACACTCGACAGGGGGCTCCTGCCATTATAAAGCAATTCAGGGACGCCATCTCTGTTCCAAGTGTTCGGGGGCAAGCCCTGGAGCGCCATCTGGAAAACCTTTACATAGGAACAGAATTTCAAAGGTTTACGAGCGCTCATGTCGCCAAAACATTGAGGTCCCAAGCCAAGCTGCTGTGGTATCATGTCCAGTGCATTCTCTGGGGTGAGCCTTCAGTCAACGTCTTCATCGTTAATATGAGGCAGTGGATGCAGATCCCTCCTCAGTTCCGGGGTGATAATCCTCCCACAATATACAGTCCCCAGGTGTCTAGTGCACGCCCCAAACACAGACACACCTCTAAACAGTTCCCTGGTTTCTAGCGGTCCCTCTTCACACCTCTTAACAATTCCTTGGTGTCTAGTAACCCCCTCTCCCATCCCTATACTGTTCCCTGGTGTGTAGTGTTTTCTGCTTCCCTTCCCCACATGGATTCCCTGGTGATCCAGGGCTTCACCTCCAATATAGCTTCCGTGGTTGTCTAGAGTGGGCCAAACATAATGGAAAGTGGGGAAACCACTTGTGGGCTAAATTTGATGCGGGCCAGAGTTTGAGTCACAACCACCAGCAGATGCCCTGGACACCACAGAGGGCCCTCTAGACAGAAAAGTAAGGGAGGAGGAAAGCACTATCAAAAAAAAAATCAAAAAAATACATGTCTTCTCCATCACCTAACCAGCCAGGCAGAACACCCATGGTTGGGTCAACAAGCCCTTCTACCAGAACATAACCTAGGCCCGTTAAAAGGTTATGCCAACAAAACTCCACCTTTTAATCCTGACTGGTCCATTCCTGACTTCTAGGCAATTCATTTAAATACCTGGATTGAAAACACATACTAGACCTAGAGATGGATTGAGATGTATGGGGCCCTAGGCAAGGTAGTAGACCTGAGGCCTCCTTGTGGTCTTTTTAGTAAGCTGAAGTGGAGAGGTCAGAGAAGGTGGTTCTTGAGCCCCTTGACACCCAGTAGGCACCAGGCACCTGCCTAGGTTGCCTGGTGGATGATCCTGCTCTCACTAGACTGGTGGTGGCAGTTTATGTACCCGATTCATTTCTGGCCTAAAGGATTACCAATAAAGACAGGTGAAACTCGAATAATTAGAATATCGTGCAAAAGTTCATTTATTTCAGTAATTCAACTTAAAAAGTGTAACTAATATATGAAATAGACTCGTATGCAAAGCCAGATATTTCAAGCCTTTGTTATAATGTTGATGATGATGGCTTACAGCTTATGAGAACTCCAAAATCAAAATCTCAGCCCATTAGAATATTGTGAAAATGTTCAATATTCTCGGCTTAAAGTGTCAGCCTCCAATCAGCTAATTAACCCAAAACACCTGCAAAGGGTTCCCATTTCATGTACTATGGTGGAAACACACGATACAATTTCCCGTCTGATTGGTGGGAATCTGACGATTATTTCCGACATGTCCAATCTGTTTACAAGAAAGGGATCAATTTTGCAAAATTACCATCGGAAAATTGATCCCTTTATTGATCAGGAGCAGTTTGGACATGTACAACTTCCTGTCCAATCACCCGTCAATCGGACGGGAAATTGCATTGTTTGTTTCCAGCATTAGATTGACCTGTTAAGTTGAATTACTGAATTAAATGAACTTTTGCACGACATTCTAATGTTTCGAGTTTCGCCTGTAGGCTGAGCTCAGGGAACAATCCAAATTACTTGTAAAAACGTAACTAGCTAAGCTTTATGATGAAGGGATCCTGCACAAAATAATTTCGAGGCATGTACTGTAATCCTAATTCTTGGGAACTGTCAGATTGCCTGTCCTTCAACAGCTCATCAAAAGAGGGAAGATAGACAAGTACTCTATCCAACGGGGGATTCTATACTCTATATTCCCCCAGTTCCCTTTGGGAGGGGGAGCAAACAGAAACTTCCACTCTGCTCAAGGAGGATCTTTCAAAATGTCCCAAAAGAAAAGAATATGCCTCATCTGCAGATCCTTCTGAAAGAAATTAGAGCTGCCCAACAACTGCATAAAATATATGACTCATAACAAAATCTTGCCAATGCAGTACTCCTTGCATAGCAAAAAAGAAAGAAACTCAAATGCTCACCATTCTATCTTCACCGACCTGGACTATTACTTCATGGTAACGAGTATTACCACCAGAGATGGCAAACAGAAAAGAGAGGAAACCATTTGGACGTAAACATTAGAGGACAACTACTGGTGACACCAGAGACGGTGGAAATGTACAAAAACCATGACCACGTTCCAGGAGAAACATCACGTCAATCCCGACATACTTCAAGCACAAAGCAGCTGCCTATCATGCCAGAATCCAGGCTGCATCCCTGCCGGCCAAGCCCTGGAGAAGAAGACACCAAGTCTGCTGGAAAGCCCAAAACAACCCAGGACCCATGACAAAAATGAAATGGAGAATGTCGGAAATACTCCGGGACTGTTTTTCATTCTGCTACCACTGGCCGTGTGTTTCTCGGCAACAAGAATTTGGGAAAAACTGAGGAAGTTTGACTGGGGGTGGACTTCTCTCAATTGTCCTGGGAAAATGCGCTTTCCCAAATACTTCTCCACAAACACCAAGGAACGCTCAAGGATATTGCCTGGTGGGATATGGAGGCTAGCCCTGGACCTTGCTCAAGCATTTTACCGTTTTCCTGTTGATGGGCCTAGCGACTGCCGGCTGTCTATTTCTGATGGAAAAAATGTCTACACTTGCCTTAGAACAGCTATGGAAGTCCACCTCAGCTCTTCGGCCTTGGCCAATCTCCCAGCTATTCCTGCTTCCAAAATTAGGAATTACTATGGGGTGCATTGTTTTCTTTAGATGACCCAAAATACAGAACACCAACACCAGTTTAGCTTTTTAGCTTTTTCTTTAGATGAATAACTCTCTCAGCAAAACCTCCACCATCTTCATTGGATTTCTGATGTCATCATAGCTGACGTTTCAAAATATGGGATGAAGATCAACAAGGAAAAAAGCCACATAATAAAACATCTTTATGGGATTGCACATTGAAGAACAATTTCCTGGTATTTCAGAAACCAGAATTGAATGATGCAAACTTTGGGCATTCTCTATCAAATCGACACAAAAAAAAAATGATGTCGGTAAAATTCTGCATGGATTTTTTGGATATTTTGTGTGTATGTCTGTTTGCTTTCGCTCCTTGTCAGCTTACTGCCTTTGTATCAAGTCACTTCATGTAAACAAGATTTCATGTTTTCTAAAGAATACGTACCAATTATATACCTGAAAATTCACACACTTGACATTTTGACAATTTATGAAACCACTGACTCAGACTCCAGGTACTCAAAATTGCTCCAACTCCTCGGTCTGATGGTGCCCATACACGATACAATTTTTAAATTTTCTTTGATCACAAAAATTTGATCGATTATTACGTTTAGTCAAATAGTTTTTAAAATTATTTTCGAGGTAACCTACATGAACATTTGAATCTTCCAAAAATCTGAGAAAAACTATCAAATATAAAGAAAAAGTTATTTTTATTGAATAGTATTTTCTTATACAACCTACCATACACTATGCAATTTCACAAATCATCACCCAGATTTTTCCAAAATGTCCAATCAGATTTTTATAAAAAAAAAAAAAAAAAAAAAAACCAAACAAACAAACAAAATCATTTGTTTTTTCTCGATCAAAAAAAAGATTCTTTGCGATTTTAACTCTATTTGATCGTTTTGGTCGAATAAATGGGAAAATTGAATGTTTTAATTGTACAGTGTATGGGCAAACTTACCAGGGTTATGGAGTTGGTACAAAAATAATCTGACTCCGACTCCTCAGCTTGTGAAACCACCGTCCCCAGCTACCCAAAATTGCTCCAACTTCGACCCTACAGGCCTGAATTTTGGTTGGTTGCTTTAGCCAAACAAAAATTTGCCACCTAATAATATACAGCCCACCAATGATACAATATTGAAAGTACAATCTTACCAAGTCTATGTAGTAGAAAGATAAACTGAGTGAATATACTTTGCATACATACTTTAGGTAGTTTCTTGTATTAGGGATGTATTTATGAGATAAACAATTGTATCTATCCTCCTCCTCCTAAAAATGACTTATTTTTTAAAGATAATTTTATATTTAAATCTAGTTTTTACTGTTTCAATACTTTCGGGCAGAGAAAGAAAAAAAAAGGAACACAGCCTAGTTATCTGTGTGCTTGGCACTGTACAGACACATGTCTATCACATCACGTCACATGTTACCTCGGGTGTCCTTTAAATAGAAGAGACACGGTTGTACAATCAAGATTGTATCATTAATGGTCACCTTTATTGATGTCGTCCCCCTCCTTCCCAGTACAGTATATTTTACCTGGCCGTGTCTGCCGCTGGCTCCGTCTGCATACACGCGCCCAACGTGGTTGCCAGAGTAACGTGCGCCCGTGTATTCGGATTGCGGACTGAGCCTGGAGCCAGCGGCGGACACAAACAGGTAAAGTATACTCCACCGGTCACTGAGGAACATTTAATATTGGGAAAGACAGCACCAGGGGTTCCGCTGCATTTGTCGCTCTTTCCAATATCATGCGCTGTTACCGCCGCTCACCTGATCGACCTCAACAGCCCAACATCTTGCAGCATATCGATCCATACATGCATCCAATTTTGGCCCAAAATTAGTTGCATCGTCAATCGAACATACACTTGGCAGCACAGATTTTAAATAATAATTGTGAATCGGCCGCCAAGTCGCCTGATGTACGGACATCGTTCGGATTTCTCCAGGGGGAGGCTGGGTGATGTGAATCACGTCCATTCAGCGAAAGGTCCGGGTCACTCCAGCTTTCAGCAACGTCTCGCTCAAACGCTTGTCTGCTAGCGTACAGAAAAGCATTTGGCAGCTTTCTTTGGAGCTTCCTGGCGATATGCGGTTTTTCTACCGCACAGGGGGACATGGAGGCTAAATGATCCCCGAAGCAGCCTGGCCTCAGATGATGGGGGGGAAAAAAGAATCGGATTTAAAACAAGATAATTGTGCAAACGACGGTACCAGTGGTGTCCAGGCCATTGATTTCAATGGACAGTGCTTTGTTTATCGCTGTACATGTGAGCAAACCTGTAGCAAAAATAAAAACTTATGAGATAATGAACTGTATGTGTAGGACAGCTAAGAAATAGAGCATATTGTTTTCCAGTACAGGATGAGTTAAAGGGAACCATAACAGAGGGATAAGTATACAGGTAGTCCCTGGCTTACGAATGTCCGACTTACAAACGACTCGCCGCGATGACGTCACGCAGCCGGGGACTACCTCGAGTCCCCTTTCCTAAAACAGAGTATGCGCAGCGGAAGCCACCACAAGTCTCACCTCATCCATGGCAGCTCCGGGCCAATCAGCGGCATCCTCTCTCCCCTCAATGTTCCTCCCAGTGGTTTCCCTAGTGTCGCGTAATGATGCAATAAAAAAGAGCCCCCCCCCGGCTCCTTCTGATTGCGTCATTACGCGACGCTACTAGGGAAGCCGCTGGGAGGAATGGTGAAGGGAGAGAGGAGGTTGCTGATTGGCCCGGAGCTGCCATGGATGAGGTGAGGCTTGTAGTGGCTTCTGCTGCACATACTCTGCTTTAGGAAAGGGGACTCAAGAGGCATAAAGGGGGCACGAGAGGTGTAAAGGTGGCACAAGGCGGCACAGTGGAGACACAAGGAGGCACAATGGGAGGCAGAGATGACACAGAGGGGGACACTGGAAGCACAGGGGACAGAGATGGCACAGCAGTCCGACTTAAGAACGGATTCAGGTTAAGAACTAACCTACAGTCCCTATCTCGTCCGTTAACCGGGGACTACCTGTATTTCCTTTTAAACAATACCAGTTGCCTGGCAGTCTTGCTGATCTCTTTAGCTGCAGTAGTGGCTGAATCACACACCTGAAACAATCATGCAGCTAATTCAGTCGGACTTCAGTCAGAGCACCTGATCTGCATGCTTGTTGAGGGGCTGTGGCTAAAAGTATTAGGCCACATACACACATCAGACCATAGTCTTTTGAAAATGAAAGATCACAGACCAATTTTACCCCCTTCCATGTAGTAGGAGAGCCATATCTGCACAGTCTATTCTATGGAGCTGCACTCCCCATCAGAAAAAAATCTTTGCAAGATGCTGCACACACAGATGCTGTACAGACACAAAAGATCAGTATCTGCAAAAGATCTGTTCCTGGCAAAGATCCGTTCCTGCAAATTGCATTCATAGTCTATGAGATCTGCAGATCATCATACACACCTTGTTTAACTGACATTCATCTGCAGATCAGACAATCATCTGCAGATCTGAAAATCCATCCTGGTGGATCTGATCTGCAGATGAATGTCTGTTAAACAATGGGTGTATGATGATCTGCAGATCTTATAGACTATGAATGCTATTTGCAGGAACGGATCTTTTACAGGAACAGATCTTTTGCAGATACTGATCTTTTGAATGTCAACAGCATCTGTGTGTGCAGCATCTTGCAAAGATTTTTTTCTGATGTGGAGTTCAGCTCCATAGAATAGACTGTGTAGGTATGGCTCTCATACTGCATGGAAGGGTGGTAAGATTGGTCTGTGATCTTTCATTTTCCAAAGACTATGGTCTGATGTGTGTATGCACCTTTAGAGGCACAGGATCAGCAGGAGAGTGAGGCAACTGGTATTATTTTAAAAGGAAATATCCATATCTTTCTCAGTTTAAGTTCCCTTTAAACAACTTCAGTTGCAAAGGAGCTTCTCTGAGTCCTCCGACCCACTTGGGTCAAATACAGTCCTGTTTACTGAAGCACTTAAAGAGAACCTGAGATGGGGACTTAGAAAGAAAATATACATATCTGGTGTTTCCTCCAGCCCCCTCCCGGCGTATTGCTTACATGCCATCCTCCTCTGCCACCTCCTCATTCTTCTGTAATTGGCCCTGGTAAATCCACAGGTCTGGGGCCAACTGCGCATGAACAGCCGCACGCTCCCTTTGGTGGGAGTGTTCTGCGCCTGTGCAGTACTGAGCAGATGCAGAAGGCTCCTGGCGATGGGAGCAGGACAGGGGAGCACGAGTGGCTGGACTGGGCCTGCGCCAACTGGCCCAGACTAGACGACTTACTGGGGCCAGTTGCAGACCAATGAGGAGGCAGAGGAGGACGGCGTGGGAGCGATAAGCCTGGAAGGGGCGTGAGGAAGCCCCAGGTATGTATATTTTCTTTTAAAGTGAACTAGAGGTGAGAGGGATATGGAGGCTGACATTTTTTTCCTTTTAAGCAATACCAGTTGCCTGGCTGTCCTGCTGACCCTCTGCCTCTAATACCTTTAGCTTCTGACAAGATTAGCTGCATGCTTGTTGCTGGTGTTATTCAGACACTACTGCAGCCAAATAGACCAGCAGGGCTCCCTGCCAGGCCACTGGTATTGTTTAAAAAGGAAATAAATATGGCAGCCTCCAGATCACTTTCACCTCAGGTACACTTTAAACAGCCAAGAAACAATGAGAGACAGCTTGAGATAAGGTTTTACTGCAGGAAAGTGCAAAGGGTCATTATTTCTGCTTTGTTCTCTAGCTTAAAAGACAGAGAGTGGTTTCTAAACTGCAAATATGACAGAATAACACAGTTATAAAAAAGGCTATATATATATATATATATATATATATATATATATATATATATATATATATATATATATATATATATATATATATATATATATATATATATGAGACTCTTTTCTTTGTTACTAATGTTCTATTCATTATTTGTACTACACATACAATTTATTATATCATAAGGTTTTTTTTGCTTCAAATATTGGCAGATAACGTATGTTTTGTCTCTGGTTCTTTTGCAGTCGATCCGCCTATATGTTTATCTTCACAATGTAAACATTTTCACTGGTCCTGCCCCCTCTGCCCTCCTGCCCCGCAGGGAGTTAGGAGATGCCTCAAGTTCCTACCCAGCAGCTGCAGAGTCCCTCCGCCCCCTCCGGGGAGCAGCACATGGGAGGCAGATGTCCACGTCCGGCCGCCAGCCGTCACTTTGTGCAGCGGAGGCTGGTGCAGGCGGGCCCAGCTGTCCATCACGATTAGTCGATCAGCCACACACATGGCGCAGCGGACAGTTCTGTACCCCGAGGACGCCGTGTCAAAGATCAGCCGCGACAGCCGCAGCTACAATATCACATCTCATTTCATCAGTGTCACATCAGCCCTGATAGGGACAATATGAGGCAAGCTGGGAGGGGGGGGGGGGGGGCAGCAAATATGAGGAGGGAGTCCGACTGACAGCATCTGACATTCAGCTCTTATCTCTACAAGAAATGGTCAATGATGGCTTGCATGCAAATGTAATGCAAAAAAACATTTTCAGCAACAACTCTAAAGTCATGTACCCATGCCTTACAAAAGTCAGTGGAAACTTCTGACGAACGACAGATTGTACGGTACCGGGCACTTTGCGAGATTGTATCCCAGCGATGAGTGTCCGATTTCAGGCACTTTGCCTAAAGCAGTGATCTGCGGGAGTCTGACAGCCACAGTCATGATTCATAAAGGCAAATGCATTGTGGGACTTGTAGTTCCTTAACAGCTGGAGAGTCAAGTTTGCAGATCACTGGCATAAAGCATCTGCCGGATTGACAACGGTTGGGCAGATATCGTAGTATGTAGGTTAAAAGACGAACAAAAGTCCTTGCGCTCACACTGCTGTAGTCGCACTTTTCCAGGAGTCCTTTCAGTCTTTAAAAAGTTATTGCACGGTTCTGCTCCACAGCTGTGGGAAGTGATAATCTAAACAAGAGCAGGGGAGCGCTGCATGGTGCATTCACTTAAAAAACTTTTATTGCACACAAATGAGTATGTACTCACAAGATGAAAATGAATAATCGCTTGTCAGCGGAGTTGCCCTTCCGCTTTTCACCCGATTAACGCAGAAAAATCACTGGACACTGTAGCGGTTCTATACATGCTAATCGCGATCGCTCCAGAATCGCCGGCAAACCGCTGCATGTTACACGTTTGCCATTAACCGCAAACGCGGCAGTGAGAACACTGCCATAGTGTTACATGTGCTAGCGGTTTTTAAAAACCGCTATCGGTTTGCCTGGAGCGGGAATCGCACGATTCCTGCTCAAGTGTGACGGTACCCAGCTTGGAAAACAGATGAATTTTCCACCCGGCCCTCACATTTCTTCACAAGAGGCTACAAGTGTGACGGGCGGAGACGCTGTCCCATCGCCTGAGCGTCCGTCACGGCGAATCTCCCCCCGTTCCCCTCCCTCCGAGTGTTTTCACTTTACAGCGGCGTTCTGCTGACAGATATTGTATCGGTTGTGGCGTCCGTGATGCTTTAATTACCCGATCCATAGTCCCAGTTGTCTCCTTCTGAGGCAGTTTGTTGACACTGTCCATCTGTCGCCTGCTAATGTATGCAAAATTAATTTGGTAGAGTGTCTGGGCTTCTCTTCAAGCAGATTATTACCCTGGTAAAAGCGCGGTCATTGCAGTTATTATCGCATCTTGTTAGAGCAAAGTGTTTCCAGGGAGGCAGCTGTGGTCCATTCTACGCCGAGCTTCTGAGGGGGGTATTATCGGGGAGGGGGTCCAGTGTGGGGGGACAGGGGTCCATTATTGGGGGAGGGGTCCAGTGTGGGTTGACAGGGGTCCAGTGCTCAGGGGTGGGGGTCCATTATCGGGGGGGGGGGGGGGGGGGCAGTGTCGGATGGAGGGGGTCCAGTGTCGAGGGGATTCTGCAGAAATATTCCTCCGTGGAGAGGATAGATGATTCAGGGATTATTCTCAGAATAAACCTGGCATTGTTTATATAAAATTTAAAGTGAAATATCCTCAGCACTTGACAAATGGCGTGAACTAGGGCTAATTTTTCATCCACCACAATCGTATTCTGTAGAACTTAAAGCAACCCATAGATGAACCACAAGTCCACTTTCTGTTGGACGTACAACACTCTATAGTACAGGGGTGCCAAACTCAAATACAAAGTGGAACGAAATTGAACACTGGGACCAAATCGCGGGCCGACCTCAATGTCTACTGGACAACTTTCTCCCCTATACAATTCCCTGGTGTCTAGTGCCCCACCTCCCTCCCCTATACAGTTCCCTGGTGTCTAGTGGCCCTCCTCCCTCTCCTATACAGTTCCCTGGTGTCTAGTGCCCCCCCTCCCCTATACAGTTCCCTGATGTCTAGTATTTCCCCTCTCTCATTTAGCTTCCCTGGTGATCTAGAGCTTAACCCCCAATATAGCTTCCCTGGTGGTCTAAAGTGGGCCAAATATAATGCAAAGTGGGGAAACCACTTGAGAGCCAAATTTGAGGACTCTGGGGGACAGATGTGGCCCGCAGGCTGAAGTTTGACATGTATGCTATAGTACAGCCACAAGTCTGATTCCTGTAGGACCTACAACACACTTTAAAAGAACCACAAATCCATTTTCTGAAGGACAACGTACTAGAGATGAACCAAATATCCACTTTCTGTAGGGTATACAATAGTATTGTAGAACCACAAGTTCATTTTCTGTAGCATGTACGACACTGTACTGTAGAACCACAAGCCTTCTTTCTGTAGAATGTACAACACTATTGTAGATCCACAAATCCTCTTTCTGTAGCATGTACAACACTCTATTGTAGAACCACAAGCCCATTTTCTGTAGCATTATTATTATTATTATTATTATTATTATTAATTAGTATTTATATAGCGCCAACATATTACGCAGCGCTGTACAGTGTATATATATATATATCTTGTCACTAACTGTCCCTCAAAGGAGCTCACAATCTAATCCCTACCATTGCCATATGTCTATATTATGTAATGTAAGTACTGTAGTCTAGGGCCAATTTTTTTTAGGGGGAGCCAATTAACTTATCTGTATGTTTTTGGAATGTGGGAGGAAACCCGAGAGCCCGGAGGAAACCCACGCAGACACGGAGAGAACATACAAACTCTTTGCAGATAGTGTCCTGGCTGGGATTCGAACCAGGGACCCAGCGCTGCAAGGCGAGAGAGCTAACCACTACGCCACCGTGCTGCCCACTACGCCACCGTGCTGCCCACCTGCTGTACAACACTCTATTGTAGATCCACAAATCCTCTTTCTGTAGCATGTACAACACTATTATAGAACAAGTCCATTTTCTGTCGGATGTACAACACTATTGTAGATCCACAAGTCCCCTTTTTGTAGCATGTACAGCACTCTATTGTAGATCCACAAGTCCCCTTTCTGTAGCATGTACAACACTATTGTAGATCCACAAGTCCCCTTTCTGTAGCATGTACAACACTCTATTGAAGAACCACAAGTCCCCTTTCTGTAGCATGTACAACACTCTATTGAAGAACCACAAGTCCCCTTTCTGTAGCATGTACAACACTCTATTGTAGAAACACAAGTCCCCTTTCTGTAGCATGTACAACACTCTATTGAAGAACCACAAGTCCCCTTTCTGTAGCATGTACAACACTCTATTGTAGAAACACAAGTCCCCTTTCTGTAGCATGTACAACACTTTTGTAGAAACACAAGTCCCCTTTCTGTAGCATGTACAACACTCTATTGTAGAACCAGGGATGTGGAGTCGGTAGAAAAATCTTCCAACTCCAACTCCGACTCCTCAGTTTTTGAAACCACCGATTCCGACTCCGGGTACCCAAAATGGCTCAGACTCAGACTCCTTAGTCTAATTCTTACCAGGGCTGTGGATTTTGTACACAAATCATCCGACTCCTGACTCAGACTCCTCAGTTTATGAAATCACCGACTCAGACTCCGGGTACCCAAAATTGCTCCGACTCCAACTCCGATTCCACAGCCCTGTGTAGAACCACAATCCCACTTTCTGTAGGACGTACAACATCCTAGAGATGAACCACAAGTCCATTCGTTACATGACTGATACTGGTGAGTGTGTGGGGAGGATCGTGAGTGGATATGATACACGATCAATCGATGGCTGTATGGCTTTGTTGAGATCATATACAGTATATATCTGTGACATGAGGTTCCTGGTTTCCCCGATATTAAGACATTCCCGGAAAGTAAGCCCTAGCAGGAATTCCCTACCCCAAAAATAGGCCCTAGCGGCAGTAAGGGGAAAAGTTTGGCAACTTTTGTTTCTACTGGAACCCATGGTCTTGCTGGCAGAACTATGGCTCTGTCATTGGGCCAATCATTGCACTCGTTGCTACTCAGCAAGTGCAGTGATTGGCTCAATAACCGAGCCATTGTCCCGCTTGCAAGACCATCGGCTCCAGTAAAAACACAAGTTGTCATACTTCTTCCCCATAGGCTGAAGCTCGGCGACACAGCAGCATAGACTTGGGGGGGGGGGGGGGAAGTTTGAAGAGGAGAATGCAGAGGGACATAGGAGGACAGCGCAGCATACAACTGGGGGTAAGAGGAGGATGCAGGAGGACATCGAGGGACACCAGGAGAACATGGGGGACAACAAAGGAAACACAGGAGGACAGGGATAGAGGAGGACACTGGTACAGAGGGGGACACCAGGACGACACTAAAGGTACAAGGCGGCTTCCATCTGAAAATGGCGCCTGAGAATAATGGCGCACAGTGTTGCCGCTAATCCGTTTGCCGCTTATCGCTATTTAACGTTAAAGCCTTATTGTTATTTAGCGTTAACACACAGAACCCTCTCTGTACCAATCCCTAACCCCTAACCCCCCCCCTGGTGGTGCCTAACCCTAACCACCCCCCTGGTGGTGCCTAACCCTAACCACCCCCCTGGTGGTGCCTAACCCTAAGACCCCCCTGATGGTGCCTAACCCTAACTACCCCCCTGGTGGTGCTTAACCCTAACCACCCCCCTGGTGGTGTATATTGTACTGTAACTATACCTAACCCTACTCACACAGAACCCTCCCTTTACCTATCCCTAACCCTAAGACCCCCTGGTGGTGCCTAACCCTAAGACCCCCCCAGTGGTGCCTAACCCTAACCTTGACAGTGTTACATTAAATCCATTCCCCGTTTTGCAGTTAAATAACGTCTGCAGTTTGGCTTATGTAGGGGGCTATTGGTAAATAATGTTAGTGTGTGCCACTATTGATAAATAACGTTAGTGTGTGCCACTATTGATAAATAACGTTAGTGTGTGCCACTATTGATAAATAACGTTAGTGTGTGCCACTATTGATAAATAACGTTAGTGTGTGCAGTTTTTCTTCTTTTTTCCCTGTGCGCCATTATTATGCAGTACTAACGATAAATAGCGATAAGCGTATCTTTTTAATGCGGCGCCATTTTTATGCATAGGCGCTGTGCGCCATTATTCACTGATCCCACAAGGCGGACACAAGAGGTGAATCCAGCAGAGGAAGAGGTGGCACAGTGGGGAAGGCAGGAGGACACACAGCACAGGAACTTGTGTGTTTATAGAAATATAAGACATGCCCTGAAAATAAGCCCTAGTACATCTTTTGGAGACTTAAAACTTAATATAAGACACTGTGTTATTTTCAGGGGAAACACGTTAGGTAGAAAAGCCATTATATTTTAAGAAGATATTCATTGTTTACCCGATCTAACATGAATTGAACAGCGTATGGCCACTTAAGAGCTCAGATTCTCGTGACATTCCACATAAAGAGGCTTCTTAGCGCCTGCGCGTAGCTTTAAGCCACAACAGATTTGCGTGAAAAGACGGTGTTGGGATTTGTATAACGAAAGCGCCGTGCCAATATCCTCTGATCTCCTCCTAATCCATTAAAGTGAAGTCATGTTTTAATTAACAAGCCTGGAACAAATGATTGTGCCCCTTCTCTCTGCGGGCGATCGCCGATACTAATTACCCCGCCTCGTCTGCTGTGGATACAGAGTGTCTGTTCAGCGCAGAGAGACGAGCCGCTCGCCAATTTATCCGAAAGCGGAGGACAGGCCAGTCAGCGCAGCTGGGCCATGGAGCTAGTGGCGGCGTCACACATTATCGGAGCAGCCAACGGCTGGGATCTGTCTGGATGTGAACCAAAATCTTCATCACACAGACTCGCGGACCTGAACTCAGAACGTCCGCTCTGCTCTATAAGATAAGCAACAGCATAATAATTTGTTACAACCAGGGCTGTGGAGTCGGTACAAAAATCATCCAACTCCAACTCTGACTCCTCAGTTTAAAAAAAAACACTGACTCCAACTCCAGGTACCCAAAATTGCCCTGACTCTGACTCCAACTCCACAGCCCTGGTTACAACTGATACAAATCCTGCAATAAATCTTCAGTGTGTCTACTTCCTGCTTTCATGGAAGCAGCAAACGGGGTTAACATCCTGTGTTTACAAATTAGATGCTCTGTGGAGGCAGCCAGCTGACACAGCTAAGAGATCAAATTACAACTTGTGATTAGTCACAGATGAGGGGTAATTCAGACAGGCTAAACTCTCTAAATACATACAGGGTGCATTTCTCCATGTTTTCTGTCTGTCCTGTGCAAAAGTTCAGGTTTACTTTTCACAATTGCGCAAAGGTTTATGCAACGTGACAGAATTAACCACTTCCCGACCGCCGTATGTACAATTGGCGGCCGGGAAGTGCACCCCGCAAGGACCGCCGTATTGACAATTGGCGGCGGTCCTTGTAGGGGCATGGGCGGAGCGATCGCGTCATCAGTGACGCGATCCTCCGCCTCCGCCTGGCGCCGCTCACCCGCCGCAACATCCCGCCGGCCATACGGAAGCGCCGGCGGGATGTTAACCCCGCGATCGCCGCATACAAAGTGTATAATACACTTTGTAATGTTTACAAAGTGTATTATACAGGCTGCCTCCTGCCCTGGTGGTCCCAGTGTCCGAGGGACCACCAGGGCAGGCTGCAGCCACCCTAGTCTGCACCAAGCACACTGATTTTTCCCCCCCCCCTGCCCCAGATCGCCCACAGCACCCATCAGACCCCCCCCTGCCCACCCCCCAGACCCCTGTTTGCACCCAATCACCCCCCTAATCACCCATCAATCACTCCCTGTCACTATCTGTCAACGCTATTTTTTTTTTTATCCCCCACCCTGCTCCCTGCCCCCTCCTGATCACCCCCCACCCCTCAGATTCTCCCCAGACCCCCCCCCCCCCCAGACCACCCCCCCTGTTTACTGTATGCATCTATCCCCCTGATCACCTGTCAATCACCTGTCAATCACCTGTCAATCACCCGTCAATCACCCATCAATCACCCATCAATCACCCATCAATCACCCCCTGTCACTGCCACCCATCAGCCAGCCCCTAACCTGCCCCTTGCGGGCAATCTGATCACCCCCCCACACCAATAGATCGCCCGCAGATCCGACATCAGATCACCTCCCAAATCCATTGTTTACATCTATTCTCTCCTCTAAACACACACTAATTACCCATCAATCACCCATCAATCACCCCCTATCACCACCTGTCACTTTTACCTATCAGATCAGACCCTAATCTGCCCCTTGCGGGCACCCAATCACCCGCCCACACGCTCAGATTGCCCTCTGACCCCCCCTTATCAATTCACCAGTGCATTAATTACATCTGTTCTTCCCTGTAATAACCCACTGATCACCTGTCAATCACCTGCCAATCACCTATCACCCATCAATCACCCCCTGTCACCCCCTGTCACTGCCACCCATCAATCAGCCCCTAACCTGCCCCTTGCGGGCAATCTGATCACCCACCCACACCATTAGATCGCCCGCAAACCCGCCGTCAGATTACCTCCCAAATGTATTGTTTACATCTGTTATCTTCTCTAAACACCCACTAATTACCCATCAATCACCCATCAATCACCCCCTATCACCACCTGTCACTGTTACCTATCAGATCAGACCCTAATCTGCCCCTTGCGGGCACCCAATCACCCGCCCACACGCTCAGATTGCCCTCAGACCCCCCCCCCCCCCCCCTTATCAATTCGCCAGTGCATTAATTACATCTGTCCTTCCCTGTAATAACCCACTGATCACCTGTCAATCACCTGCCAATCACCTATCACCCATCAATCACCCCGTCACTGCCACCCAACAATCAGCCCCTAACCTGCCCCTTGCGGGCAATCTGATCACCCACCCACACCAATAGATCGCCCGCAGATCCGACATCAGATCACCACCCAAGCGCAGCGTTTACATCTATTCTCTCCTCTAAACACCCACTAATTACCCATCAATCACCCCCTATCACCACCTGTCACTGTTACCCATCAGATCAGACCCTAATCTGCCCCTTGCGGGCACCCAATCGCCCGCCTACACGCTCAGATTGCCCTCAGACCCCCCCTTATCAATTCGCCAGTGCAATATTTACATCTGTTCTCCCCTGTAATAACCCACTGATTACCTGTCAATCACCTATCAATCACCCATCAATCACCCCCTGTCACTGCCACCCATCAATCACCCCCTGTCACTTCCACCCATCAATCACCCGCTGTCACTGCCACCCATCAATCAGCCCCTAACCTGCCCCTTGCGGGCAAACTGATCACCCACCCACACCAATAGATCGCCCGCAGATCCGACATCAGATCACCACCCAAGCGCAGTGTTTCCATCTATTCTCTACCCTAAACACCCACTAATTACCCATCAATCACCCCCTGTCACTGCTACCTATCAGATTAGACCCCTATCTGCCCCTAGGGCACTCAATCACCCGCCCACACCCTCAGAATGCCCTCAGACCCCAGCCCTGATCACCTCGCCAGTGCATTGCTTGCATCTATTCCCCCCTCTAATCACACCTTGAGACACCCATCAATCACCTCCTGTCACCCCCTAGCACACCTACCCATCAGATCAGGCCCCAATTTGCCCCGTGTGGGCTCCTGATCACTCGGCCAATCCCTCAGATCCCCCTCAGACCCCCTTCCGATCACCTCCCCAGTGCATTGATTGCATCTATTTTCCCCTCTAACCACCCCCTGAGACACCCATCAATCACCTCCTGTCACCCCCCTAGCACTCCTATCCATCAGATCAGGCCCAATACAACCTGTCATCTAAAAAGCCACCCTGCTTATGACCGGTTCCACAAAATTCGCCCCCTCATAGACCACCTGTCATCAAAATTTGCAGATGCTTATACCCCTGAACAGTCATTTTGAGACATTTGGTTTCCAGACTACTCACGGTTTTGGGCCTGTAAAATGCCAGGGCGGTATAGGAACCCCACAAGTGACCCCATTTTAGAAAAAAAGACACCCCAAGGTATTCTGTTAGGTGTATGACGAGTTCATAGAAGATTTTATTTTTTGTCAAAAGTTAGCGGAAATTAATTTTTATTGGTTTTTTTTCACAAAGTGTCATTTTTCACTAACTTGTGACAAAAAATAAAATCTTCTATGAACTCGCCATACACCTAACGGAATACCTTGGGGTGTCTTCTTTCTAAAATGGGGTCACTTGTGGGGTTCCTATACTGCCCTGGCATTTTAGGGGCCCTAAACCGCGAGGAGTAGTCTAGAAAACAAATGCTTCAAAATGACCTGTGAATAGGACGTTGGGCCCCTTAGCGCACCTAGGCTGCAAAAAATTGTCACACATGTGGTACCGCTGTACTCAGGAAAAGTAGTATAATGTGTTTTGGGGTGTATTTTTACACATACCCATGCTGGATGGGAGAAATTTCTATGTAAATGGACAATTGTGTGTAAAAAAATCAAACAATTGTCATTTACAGAGATATTTCTCCCACTTAGCATGGGTATGTGTAAAAATACACCCCAAAACGCATTATACTACTTCTCCTGAGTACGGCGGTACCACATGTGTGACACTTTTTTACACCCTAAGTACGCTAAGGGGCCCAAAGTCCAATGAGTACCTTTAGGATTTCACAGGTCATTTTGCGACATTTGGTTTCAAGACTACTCCTCACGGTTTAGGGCCCCTAAAATGCCAGGGCAGTATAGGAACCCCACAAATGACCCCATTCTAGAAAGAAGACACCCAAAGGTATTCCGTACGGAGTATGGTGAGTTCATAGAAGATTTTATTTTTTGTCACAAGTTAGCGGAAAATGACACTTTGTGAAAAAAAACTATTAAAATCAATTTCCGCTAACTTGTGACAAAAAAATAAAAACTTCTATGAACTCACCATACTCCTAACGGAATACCTTGGGGTGTCTTCTTTCTAAAATGGGGTCATTAGTGGGGTTCCTATACTGCCCTGGCATTTTAGGGGCCCTAAACCGTGAGGAGTAGTCTTGAAACAAAAATGACCTGTGAAATCCTAAAGGTACTCATTGGACTTTGGGCCCCTTAGAGCAGTTAGGGTGCAAAAAAGTGCCACACATGTGGTATCGCCGTACTCGGGAGAAGTAGTATAATGTGTTTTGGGGTGTATTTTTACACATACCCATGCTGGGTGGGAGAAATACCTCTGTAAATGACAATCTTTTGATTTTTTTACACACAATTGTCCATTTACAGAGGTATTTCTCCCACCCAGCATGGGTATGTGTAAAAATACACCCCAAAACACATTGTACTACTTCTCCCGAGTACGGCGATACCACATGTGTGGCACTTTTTTGCACCCTAACTGCGCTAAAGGGCCCAAAGTCCAATGAGTACCTTTAGAATTTCACAGGTCATTTTGAGAAATTTCGTTTCAAGACTACTCCTCACGGTTTAGGGCCCCTAAAATGCCAGGGCAGTATAGGAACCCCACTAATGACCCCATTTTAGAAAGAAGACACCCCAAGGTATTCCGTTAGGAGTATGGTGAGTTCATAGAAGATTTTATTTTTTGTCAAAAGTTAGCGGAAAATGACACTTTGTGAAAAAACACAATTAAAATCAATTTCCGCTAACTTTTGACAAAAAAATAAAATCTTCTATGAACTCACTATACTCCTAACGGAATACCTTGGGGTGTCTTCTTTCTAAAATGGGGTCATTTGTGGGGTTCCTATACTGCCCTGGCATTTTAGGGGCCCTAAACCGTGAGGAGTAGTCTTGAAACGAAATTTCTCAAAATGACCTGTGAAATTCTAAAGGTACTCATTGGACTTTGGGCCCTTTAGCGCAGTTAGGGTGCAAAAAAGTGCCACACATGTGGTATCGCCGTACTCAGGAGAAGTAGTATAATGTGTTTTGGGGTGTATTTTTACACATACCCATGCTGAGTGGGAGAAAGATCTCTGTAAATGGACAATTGTGTGTAAAAAAAATTAACAAATTGTCATTTACAGAGATATTTCTCCCACCCAGCATGGGTATGTGTAAAAATACACCCCAAAACACATTATACTACTTCTCCTGAGTACGGCAATACCACATGTGTGGCACTTTTTTGCACCCTAACTGCGCTAAGGGGTCCAAAGTCCAATGAGCACCTTCAGGCTTTACAGGGGTGCTTACAATTTAGCACCCCCCAAAATGTCAGGACAGTAAACACACCCCACAAATGACCCCATTTTGGAAAGTAGACACTTCAAGGTATTCAGAGAGGAGCATGGTGAGTCCGTGGCAGATTTCATTTTTTTTTGTCGCAAGTTAGAAGAAATGGAAACTTTTTTTTTTTTTTTTCACAAAGTGTCATTTTCCGCTTACTTGTGACAAAAAATAATATCTTCTATGAACTCACTATGCCTCTCAGTGAATACTTTGGGATGTCTTCTTTCCAAAATGGGGTCATTTGGGGGGTATTTATACTATCCTGGAATTCTAGCCCCTCATGAAACATGACAGAGGGTCAGAAAAGTCAGAGATGCTTGAAAATGGGAAAATTCACTTTTTGCACCATAGTTTGTAAACGCTATAACTTTTACCCAAACCAATAAATATACACTGAATGGGGTTTTTTTTATCAAAAACATGTTTGTCCACATTTTTCGCGCTGCATGTATACAGAAATTTTACTTTATTTGAAAACTGTCAGCACAGAAAGTTAAAAAAATCATTTTTTTGCCAAAATTCATGTCTTTTTTGCTGAATATAATAAAAAGTAAAAATCGCAGGAGCAATCAAATAGCACTAAAAGAAAGCTTTATTAGTGACAAGAAAAGGAGCCAAAATTCATTTAGGTGGTAGGTTGTATGAGCGAGCAATAAACCGTGAAAGCTGCAGTGGTCTGAATGGAAAAAAAGTGGCCGGTCCTTAAGGGGTAGAAAGCCCTAGGTCCTCAAGTGGTTAAGCATCTACAGTTATTTCAAATTGCAGCTGATGATGGATTGCCGCAAATGACCTGTTTGCCCAAGTTGTATGCCTTTTATACTTTGGAATTTTTACTCAGGGCTGTGACCGGTTTCCAGTACAGAAAGACCAGGTAACGTCCCCTTCCTGTAGGAGGAACTTGCTGAACGGAACTTCTGTAGCTTATTTTCCTCACCTGCACACACTGAGTGACTGGCAGGGAGATTGGAAGGTGTGGAGGAGTGTCTAAATGGATTTTAAACAATGTTTGTAGTTTGGAATTACTCCTGGTATCAATCCTAACACCTTGTAGAGCCTCTCTGAAGGGATTGGTGGAATTTCCTAGTAAGGTAGAGCAATTGAGAAAGAAATATGGAAGCTGCCAAAGCTGTTTTTAAGGTATGTATTAAAGCTAAAATGTTTGTTGTTCTCGATCGCTTTTGCTGACAGTTTAACAACAATTGTCCTACAAAGATTCAGCTGTTCTGTTATGAGGAGGGGAGGGGTCAAAACAAGTAGGGCCCACGCTGTAACTACAATAGCAGCTGCCAGAGATAAATCCAACAAGGTGGAACAGTGAATGGAAGGCCAAAGACTTAATGAGATTTTGACCCGAAGTGATCATGAACAATCGTCTTGGATGATGAAAATGTGTCTTGCGTAAGCAGCTTTGGCTTTTGTTTTGTTTTTTAGTTTTATAGGCTGTTTTGTTTCATCACAATTTAAAGAAAAGCCAAGTTCTTGCTGAAAAGTGCAATGTGACGGGATAGTATTAGACTAGCAAATTTGTACTTCGAAGTCATGACAAAAAAATTACCCTTTTGTTTCAGTCTGCAGGTGGTTATGATTTTCTGGACAAGTCAGAGGATTAAAAACATGCTTACTTACAACACTTCCTTGTTAAGGAAACACCCACTTCCTGATTCAGGCCACACCTATTTGCAGAGGATACACAGTTCATCTGCAGATGAACCCTGTCAGCTGTCCAATCAACTTCCCTGGCTCAGGAGGGATTCATGGAAATACCCCCACCCCTAAACATCCTGAAATATGCAACTACTTATCAGCACCTGAAGCACAGCCAACCTTTTCAGATAAGGAGGGACATCTCCCATCGCTGCCACACCTTTTTTCATGCCCCGCCACACCCCTAGCCACACATTCCATAAAGATTCCTTAGGTGACAGTTCAGGGTAGAGACATCTCAGAAACCTAATCTTTTGCTATGTAGGGGGAGGAGGGACGACAGCCCAGCCCACAACAGAGCAACATGGATTGGGTTGGGATAGAGCAGGGCCGGAGCTACCATAGGAAAAAATAGGCAATTGCCCCAGGGCCCCAGAGCCTGTAGGGGCCCCCAAAGCGTCCCTCCCTCATCTTAACTGTTACTCCCCAGGGACTCTGCAGAGTCTGTTAAGTTGCAAGGAGATTGGGAGAGGGTCAGCAGCCAGCTCAGGGGCCCAGGAGGGATATTTGGCTGCAACAAAGGGCCTCTAATGACGCTTTTTCATCGGGGGGTGTCTGTTGGGGGGCCCCCAGGCTAATTTTGCCCTAGGGCCCAATTGTTACTTGAACCGTCCCTGAGTAGGAGAAACCGTAGGTTAGGCTGCGTTCAGCCGAGATGATACGCCAGTATGGATCGCTCACCTTTACATTGGGGGGGGGGGGGGGGGGGGGGAATCGGGAGACACATAATAGATCGGGCCACCTCTGCTGAATACCATCAAGCATGTGTGCAAGAATTTATCCCATCCACAGCAGAAAATAGTTTAGGTGAGAGGTAAAGAGGAAAAGCAGCCCTATTTTCTCTGACCAGGAACAAAAGCAGAAATGGAGGAAAGAGGACATTCCTACAGGAATCAGAAGACTGAAATCGTTTTTTATCATGACCTGATTTTTAAACAGTAAGACTGTTGGGTCTCAGTCTGGTCACACTGAAGTCAACCAAGTCCCATTTCTAGAGAAGATAGACTTCCACCACCAATCTCAGTTGTCAGAGCTCACATGACCCCTTTTTTGGCTGAGGTGGCCATTGCTTTTGTATGGCATGTGAACGCATCTTTGTGGTCTCCAGTGTGCCCTGAAGAATCAGATTATGTCAGATTTACGTCGGAAGTTTACTTCAGGCCTAAACTCAAACAACTACATTGTGGTGTGACGCTCAGTGCAGAGAAGTGGACACTTCTAGGTGACCTTTGCCATGAGTGGCTTCAGTTCCTGACGCAAAGTCCAGGCAGGTGAAGGCATGTTTTCCCCAACCAGCATGAGGAACCAGACCGTGGACTCCACACAAGAGCCCCTCAAGGTACTTCTTATTTTCTATAAACCAAAGAGGGGAATTGTTGCTCCCTTCTGTTCCTCTTCCCAGTCTTGGTCTATATGATAAAACAAAAAGATAACTTCAAGAGTCCCTCGGCCATTGTGGTGTCGCCCAGCAGTGGTGGCAGCAGTCGAGGCAGGGAAGGGCTGTAGCGTAATCTCCGTTTATTTCACAAGAGCCCTCAACAGTTATTGGCAGCCTTTTCTTCTCCTCTATGTCGGAGATTTCATTGGTTGCTATAGCAATGGTCAGAAGGACTTTATTCATTCAGATTCCGCTTTGCAGAGGTGCTCTGGAGCTGACCCTATTCTGTTAACACGTTCACAGCCGTTCCCAAAAGCAAGAGAAGAAGTGTCGAGCGATTTCAGCCGGTGCATAGGCAAGGCCATTCATTTCATGTGCGTTAAGGTGAAGCTAATATTCACAAACCTTAACAGTGCTTTCTGAAGGAGTCTTTCACCACCATATACTAATCTTCTCACAGTTCTAGTGAGAGATCAACGAGATAAAAATATTTAGATGTCGAGTCAAAAACTGAGGCAAGTGAGGTAAATTATGGTCACTCAAAACACAAAAACAAGAACACAAACAAAATACAAAACATAGCAGTTCAATGGAGGATCGTTGGACGTCGATGATCAATCAGCGTTTGGTAGACGATACTTCTCACAGGCATTCCAGGGTAATTTCCCCATCGGCAAATGGACGGGGCCTGGCAACGTTGGATTGGGGTCTGTTCCCAATGCTGCTCAAAACCAGAGTGAATCCACCCCCATGGGGCATGAAATTTGGGCACCCCGTAGCTAATGGACGATTTGGGGGCTCCATAGGCGCTAGTGCAAATATCGGCTACGAGGCGTCCAAAGCAGAAAATTGGGCACGTGATAATTATCGTTTTGAAAATGAGAACGTTGCATTTTTTTATATTTTTAATCGTTTTAAAAATGAGAAAGCTATAGTTTTTGACTTTTTTAATGCTTTGTATTTAGATAAAGTTATGGTTTTGAAATGTATCGTTTTCAATATTGTAAGGTTAGGAAGGGGGATTTTAGGGATAGGTGTTAGGAAGGGGGGTTTTAGGGTTTGGCATCAAAAAGGTGGGTTTTAGGGTTTGGCGTTAGGAAGTGGGGGGTTAGGGTTAGACGTCAGGAAGTGGGGATTTAGGGTTAGGCGTCGGGGGGGGGTTAGGCATCAGGAAGGGAGGTTTTAGGGTTCGGCGTCAGGAACAGGGTTTTAGGGGTTAGGTGTCAGGAAGGGGGGATTCTAGGGTTAGGTAACAATAAGGGGGGTTTTAGGGTTAGGCATCAGGAAGGGGGGGGGGGGTTAGGGTTGGGCATCAGGAAGGAGGTTTTAGGGTTAGGAGTCAGGAAGGAAGGGTTCTGTGCAAGAGTAGTAGTAAAGTATCATTGATAAATCCCGATATTTTATTACGATAATTTACACTATTTACACTTTAAAAACAAAGAATATCGGTAGATATGAAAACATTTTTTCAACAAAAACAGGCGCCAATTTTTCCTTGTGCTCCCATTTCCTGTATTCCACCCCAAGTACCAAAGATTAGACAAAGGCCCTCAGACTAGTGGACAGTTATTAATATGAGAATTTTAACACACAAGCGACAATAACGTCTCTGAGAGGATTACAATTAGGATTATTGCCGGGGGAAGTTGCAAAATCGCTTTCACAAATCGCTTCCAGCTTCTGCCATGAAATATGCCAAGCGATGAACGCTGAACAGGCCCGTTGTAGCTTACAGCTGGGAAACATACACATTATCTCAGTAGGGCGTCGTCACACTCAGAGACTTTGAAAAGGGGATTCTGGGATGAATTTATGGCCCAAGACTGGAAAACGAAGTTTGGAGGGGAATAAAGAACAAAGGACTGGAAGCTTTACAAGAGCATGAAAATATTGTAAAACATTTTACGAGGGCAAATCAAAGACTGAAAGCAATTTTAAAATTACACACAGACCATGAAGGAGAGAAGCTGTCGCAATGTAACACGCTTACGGCCCACTCCGACATTCGCCAAGATTCGTATAAACCAGGGCGAAACAAACATGGATTCTACACGGAAGACCGTAAAAGTTTGTGAATGCTTAGGAGGAAGTTCTTACCCAGAACCCAAAATGATCTGAGGCTCTGGATTCCAGCGTTTTGCACAGGACTACTACTGTTGGCAAGGACGACCCTATACTGCTTCCACCAGCATTCACCTGTAGCAGCTGACCACTAATGCAGCCATATTGCCTCATACAGCTGCTGCAGGCATTGTGTGCCTCATCAGTGCTAGGCACGGACCCTAAAGCTTTATTAGAGAAAAGGTAAAGATTTCTCATGGGAAAAGGGATATCAGATACTGATTGGGATGAAGTTCAATCCGCGGTGGGGGATCAGTGAATAATGGCGCACAGCGCCTATGCATAGATATGGCGCCGCATTAAAAAGATACGCTTATCGCTATTTATCGTTAGCACTGCATAATAATGGCGCACAGGGAAAAAAGAAGAAAAACGGCACACACTAACGTTATTTATCAATAGTGGCACACACTAACGTTATTTATCAATAGTGACACACACTAACGTTATTTATCAATAGCGCCCTACATAAGCCAAACTGCAGGAGTTATTTAACTGCAAAACGGGGAATGGATTTAATGTAACACTGTCAAGGTTAGGGTTAGGCACCACCAGGGAGGACTTAGGATTAGGCAACACCAGGGGGGTGGTTAGGGTTAGGCACCACTGGGGGTGGTTCTTAGGGTTAGGCACCACCAGGGGGTGCTTAGGGTTAGGCACCACCAGGGGGGTGCTTAGGGTTAGGCACCACCGGGGGGTTTAGGGGTTAGGGATAGGTACAGAAAGGGTTCTGTGTGTTAACGCTAAATAACAATAAGGCTTTAACGTTAAATAGCGATAGGCGGCAAACGGATTAGCGGCAACACCGTGCGCCATTATTCTCAGGCGCCATTTTCAGATGGATGCGGTGTTACAGGTACTCTTTAAAGGACAACTGAAAAGAGACTATGGAGGCTTCCATGTTTATTTCCTTTTAAACAATACCAGTTGCCTGGCAGCCCTGCTGGTCTGTTTGGCTGCAGAAGTGTCTGAATGACACCAGAATCAAGCATGCAGCTAATCTTTTCAGATCTGACAAAGCTGGGTACACACGTTACGATTTTCCCACCCGATCGTTTTTTTCCGCTCAATTCTCTTATCTTCTGCTCGTTTTTCTTATCTTTTTCCATTCACCGATATGAGAAATCGAGCACAGAATCAATCGGGAGTAATATCGGACATGAAGGAATTTATCAGTCGGATGCATCTATCGTATGGAAAATCGTAATGTGTGTACCCAGCATTATGTCATAAACTCCTGTATTTAGAGAGTTTAGCCTGTCTAATTCCCACTCATCTGTGACTAATCACAACTGTAATTTGAACTCTCAGCTGTGTCAGCTCAGGAATCTCCTTTGCCAAGACAGAGCAGCTAATTTGTAAACGCAGGATGTTAACCCTTTGTCTGCTTCCATGAAAGCAGGCAGTAGGCACACTGCAGATTTAAGTGCAATAAAATGGGCAAGGATCCCCCCCACCTCCCTCCTCACCAAGAGAGACGGCTGATTTTGGAGGTCTCCTCTCTGAAGCGGACACAAGAGGGGTCACCACTCCCGACACCTACTTAGCTTAATAACATCTCGTACAATCGATTGCTGTGCGGTGCCCTGAGTCGCCAGGAGTGGAGATGGCTCTGTTAGCGCTGATGGATCGCCTTAGCGTCCCGCAGATATAAATTGTCCCGGCACAAGCAGATGCCGAAAGATGAGAATAACATTCCCGATTGTAACATAGATCACGAAAGGATGAGTCACGGCAGTCTATTAAATTGTCCAGACCCCTCGTCCCGAGCCTCGGCTTACAGCGCCCCCCCGACGGGATTGGTTGGAGCTGTTCAGCCAGCTGGCTCAGATCCATCCAACGTATATCACCGAGACGTGAGATCTTCTCGAGTCTCTGCAATCTGTCACTGAGGATGGGAACAATTTGCTCCGCTGAGGACACCGGCTACATTATCCCGCCTCCTTCCTAATCCTCATTCTACAGACTCATCTCTAACCGCCGCTACGGCCTTAAAGTGGAGCTGAACTCTTGCACAAGACAGAAGGAAAACACAGAGAAATGCACCCTGTATGTATTTAGAGAGTTTAGCCTGTCTAATTCCCCCTCATCTGTGACTAATCACATCTGTAATTTGACCTCTCAGCTGTGTCAGGTGGCCACCTGGGTTGAGCAGCCAATTTGTAAACATTATGTTAACCGTATGTCTCCTTCCATAAAAGCAGGAAGTAGACTCACTGCAGATTTATTGCAGATTTGTATCCGCTGTAACAGAGAATTGTTTTTCTTCAAAGGTTATTATGCTGTTGCTTATCTTTTAGAGCAGAGAGCAAGATGAGCCCTAGGCAAGATAGTAGATATGGTGCCCCCATGTGGTCCTTTTTGGTAAGCTGAAGTGGAGAGAGGTAAAAAAAGGTGGCTGGTGGGCCTCTTGACATCCACAAGGCCCCAAGCTCCCGCCTAGGTTGCCTAGGTTGGATGATCCTGCTTTACACACATATGGTCGTATTGCATTATGTATGTATTTCTCACGGAAATGTAAATTTTCAACCAACTTGACATTTTTACAAGAAAAAAAATTGATTTTTGTTGAGATTCTTAAATAAAACTTTTAAAGAAAATTCTAATTTTTTTTGTTTAAATCTTCCCTGCATTTGTCAAAACAAGTTTACTTATTCTCTGATACTGTTACAAATATCATGGCAAAAAGTCAATCATGTTAATATACAGCGATACTAAAGACGGGTGTACAGAGAACTGGGGCAGGCGTTTCCTGACCAATGACAAGCCTTAGCAGCTGAAGCCTGATTGGCTGGCTGGGTAACGCCTCCAGTTCTCTTTGCATTGGTCTTGGAAACGTCTCCCCTTGTATGACGGGATTGGGATGGATTTGGAGGCTAGAGGAAGAGATTGGTCTCACCTGCGTCTGGCTGACGATCTTTCAGCGGTGACAAGACTTCAGGCCAATTCCCATCAATCAGGCCCAGCAGCTCCCGGCCCCCAGACCTCCAGAAAAGTCCTGCAAAACAAATACCAGCCATCAGCCTCCCCAACAATTATTATTATTATTATTATTATTATTATTTAGTATTTATATAGCGCCGACATATTACGCAGCGCTGTACAGTGTATATATATATTGTCTTGTCACTAACTGTCCCTCAAAGGAGCTCACAATCTAATCCCTACCATTGCCATATGTCTATATTATGTAGTGTAAGTACTGTAGTCTAGGGCCAATTTTTTAGGGGGAGCCAATTAACGTATCCGTATGTTTTTGGAATGTGGGAGGAAACCGGAGTGCCCGGAGGAAACCCACGCAGACACGGAGAGAACATACAAACTCTTTGCAGATAGTGCCCTGGCTGGGATTCGAACCAGGGACCCAGCGCTGCAAGAGAGAGCTAACCACTACACCACCGTGCTGCCCAATCAGCTATATATATACAAAGTGACAGATCAGCTACCGTGCGTCACCCCTCAGGAAGGGGCGGGGGGGGGGGGGGTGTTCTGAACCAGAAAAGGATTAAGATAAAATGGGGCCTTAAGCCCCATCTACACCATACAATTTTTTGTCCAATTCGATTCATTGATTCGATTCAATCAGACATGTCCAATCGGGATTCAATTCAATTTGCCATTGCAAAACAATGGCAAATTGAATCGAATCAAATCCCGATCTGACATATTGGATTGAATCAAATCGAATCAATGAATCAAGGCGGACAAAAAAAATTGTATGGTGTAGATGGGGCTTTAGACAAGATAGCACTTTTTGCCCTCTGCCGATGATCACCTGGCTTTTTTAGCAAGATTTGGTGGTTGCTAGCCTCCACCAGGCCCCCTAGACTCTCTCCAGGCCCTAGGCAACTGCCTAGGTTTGCCTTTTGGATGATTCGGCTCCGCTCTGACCAAACTTAATTTGTTTTAATTACTCGAGACTAGAGTCATAGTGAGGTGGTGGGCACACCTGATAGGGAGGGAGGGGGCAAGGGGATTATGGCAGCTGCACCAGGATTGTGGTGGCCACACTTGCCATGGCTGGAGGAAGGGGGGTTAGGGCGTGGAACCTTTTGTGGGGGGAATTGGGGGCCACATTCACTACGGAGGTAGGGGGGTTAAAGGTGAGAAGGGGGTGTTACTGTGGTAGTGGTTGTTGGGGTGGGGGGAGTGAGTGACCGTTATGGGGTGTAGTGATGGCTGCAGTTACTATGGTAGTGGTGATAGTAAGGTTGGGGGATAAATTGGGTGCCCTGTATGGGGCAGAGTACCACACTTGCAATGATAGGGTGCTGGGAGGGGAGGCTGGTGTTGTGGGGGAAGGGTATGGTGGTGGTAGGGGGGGATGTTAAGGTGGGCCCCTGTTATTGGGTGGAGTGGGGGAGGAGGGATAAGGTGGGCCCGTTATGGCAAGAAGTAGTGGTACAGGGAGAGTCAGCCCCTGTTGAGTGGAGTGGTGGTTGGGGGGGGGTCGTCCCCTGTTGGGTCGAGTGGTGGGGGAGGGTTTGGGATGGGGATGTTAAAGGGAACCTTAATTGAGAGGATATCAATGTTTACTTTTAAACAATACCAGTTGCCTGGCAGTCCTGTTGATCTATTGGGCTGCAGTAGTGGCTGAATCACACACCTGAAACAAGCATGCAGCTAATCCAGTCTGACTTCAGTCAGAGCACCCAGGGCCGGGCTCAAGTAGCAATTGGGTCCTAGGGCAAAATTAGCCTGGGGCCCCCCCAACAGACACCCCGACCAAAAAGCGTCATTAGGGGCCCTTAGTTGCAGACAAATTTCCCTCCTGGGCCTCTGAGCTGGCTGCTGACCCTCCCCCAATCACCTCCCAACCTAACTGTGCTCCCTAGGACCTCTGCAGTGTCTATGTCAGTGTAGTGTCTCACCTGCCCGCCAGCACAGATGAGACGCTACTCTGCCAAAGACTCTGCAGAGTCCCTGGGGAGCAACAGTTAAGATGGGGGTGGGACACATTGGGGGCCCGCTCTGGGCCCCTGGGGTAATTACCCATTTTTTCCTATGGTAGCTCCGGCCCTGAGAGCACCTGATCTGCATGCTTGTTGAGGAGCTGTGGCTAAAAGTATTAGACACAGGATCAGCGGGAGAGTCAGGCAACTGGTATTATTTTAAAAGGAAAAATCCATATCCTTCTCAGTTTAGGTTCCTGTCATTGGGCGAAGTGGTGGCCAAATTATTTTCCTTCAGCTTTTTTCCTGTTTTTGCAGAGTGCAGGCACAACACCCACAATGCCAGTCGGTGACCTTTTTTCTCTGGTCCTATCTGAGTGGTGGTGACATCTCAATAGCAGATCGATGGCAAATGGCGCCATTTACACCGGCCACGGAGGTTGAAGCATGTGGCCTTTCAGCGGATCAGAAACAGGTCCTTCCAGACAGCACGTTACTAATTGAGGCGAGGGCTGGCGCGCGAGACGTGTCTGCTGCTGGGAACAGGGTGCATCGCCAACACCGGGGAGAGAACATTAGATTATTCCATCTCCATCAGATTCACTTTCAGCACAGAGTCACCCTGCTACACCAAACGCTACAAAACATGGACACAGGGCCTCACCCAACACGCCTACATACCGGGGAAATACGCCTAGCAAACTCAGAGGAACGCCGACAACAAAAGCATCGCCGCCAAAGCCCTTGGTCACCTACAGAGAACGTTCAGGATAATTTTCGCCCAGAGTTCGCCTGAGACGGCCAGCAATAAAAAAATAAACAAAGTTTAAGCGGAGTTGTTAAAACTATTTGGGAATCGTCTTTGTCACACAGAGCAATGGTAGCCTGGCTTGACGATTTAGGCATAGCTGGTGATTGGCTGTATGCTGTGCCCAGGGGGAGGAGACTGGCACCTTTACAGTGGTCAGCTGCCAGCCTGCCTATGTGTATCCGATAAGAGCTGCACTTGGAGTACTATCAGGAACGCCTGGAGCTGACTCTCACCTAACGAATTTCATCACCTGAAATGGTCACAATTGCTGTATGTATATCAATTTTTCCTAATCTGTCAGCTGACACAATCATTCTGAGGAACGAGTGGGTGCGACACTAACCCCTTTAATATTACCGCTGAGAGGCCTCTTATCAAGTCCATCAAAAGGTTAACAACAAGCCGCTCCAAGACAGATATATGCCGCTTCTGCTATTTCCAGCCACCCGAGCTTCCCTATCTGCTGCATAGAGCCACCAGTCCCATGCCACCCGCCATCTCTGCTGTTGCCGCCACTGCCCAGCCAGTTCTTTCTCTCCTTGCCGATTATGTGATGGTTGGAGTGCTGAGACGTCCAGAGCCGGAGGAGATGAGCGAGCATGAAGTGTAACGCTCGCACATCTCTGATCACTGCAGCCGCCAATCCTGGAAGTACTCTCCTCAGCACTTCCTGTTTCCTGCCAGTGTCCCGCCAGCTGTAACATGTGATGACAATAAGAGGCGCACCCCAGATTTCTGTGTGTGTTTACAGAGGACCTGTGTCAGTATGCGCTGTCACATAGAGTCTAGACCAGCCCCTTGTGATAGACAAAAAAAGAAATAAAAAAAATTAAAAAATACATATTAATAGATAAATATTTACACTAACACACCTGGCAGTTACATACACACTATCCTATACAATAATCTCCCACTGTGGACGTGCTTTTGCGTATCGCGTATGTCCGGCACGCGGCGGTCTTTAGAGCAGGAGGAGGACGAGGCCAGGGGACGGGCGTGTGCGCGCATGCACGGTGAAATGAGGCCAGCGGCGTTGAGGGGCAGGCACAAAGGTAGGGGGGGGGGGGTTATTGTAACGGGCTTAGGACCACTAGTTAGATAATAAAAACACACAAAAAAGTCCACATAGAAAACAAAACAAAAACACACACACTGTACTACTGTACTTCTCCAGTAATGATACAGAACTGGACCAAAACCATACAGACCCATCTAGTTCTGTGTTGCCTTAATTACATATACATAAAGAGGCCCTGTAGTGACATATAGTAGACAATTATTCAGAGTATCCATTTTACAGTAACTTTCCTGGTTTGAGCACTGGAAACGCTTCCTATACCTATATATTGGTATGTAGCCCCACCCTCCCAGTGATGTCACAGCCGAGACTGATTAGCTATGCAGAAATATTTTTCCCCAGGGCATCCTGGGAGACCAGGTATCCTTTTCACTGGCTTTGGAACTCTCAGAAAAAACAAACATTCCGCAGAGATCACCTGACAGGACGAAGGATGCCACCACCAGCGATCAATTGCAGAAAATCAGGGAGAGGAGAGATTTTACAATGGCCAAACACTGACCAAATTTACAAAGGAATATTGTAAACCATAAGCAATTTTAGTTATGCGGTTTTCTTGACCGGTCCTCTTTTGCGCGCTTGTAAGGAATCTATAGTTAGTGAAGCGGTTCCCTGGCTCAGCTTGTGCTGCGGTCAGACATGGTGAGCTCTGAGATGTAATAATAGGAAATGATGTGTTGTAATAGGGAGACTAGCACTGGATGGAGCGAGTGTTGGGATGGATTTTGGCTCCTCTGCTGTATATAGTCGGGCTGCAGACATCCCTGGTTTCCCGGCGGGCCGAGACGATGCCCCCTCCTCCTGGTGCTCACAGGCCGCAGCCTTGGAAGGGCCCATTCCAGCCAATGACCTTGCGGGCGTCGGCAGAGGAGTCACAGGGTGTTGTGGAAGGGTGTAATGTGACGTGACAGCCTGGCCCATCTGACTTTCATTATACTGCGGGGTGTATTTATATCCCTCCTATGTGACGATGATGTATGGCCGGCCTGTCAGGAGGGCTCTGGCGTACTTTCCTATGGGACTTTTCACCAGGAATGACTTTCACCAGCCAGTCCCATCACAGACTAGCCTCAGACACAAGGGTCGGTTTCATGCCCTTAATAGAACATTGCAGTCCAGAGAAAGTCAGGATCTAGTCTAGTTTGAGGCTCAGCAGGAAACCTCATAGGGAACAGTTCTCTATGTTAGAGGTTTAGCAACAAGTTTTGAATCAGGATGATATCATTTATTGGCTTACTTAGAAGAAAAGCAGTAAGCTTTTGGCTATGAATTAAAGAGGACCTCCAGTGAAAAGAATGCAATAAAAAAGTGCTTTATTTTTACAATAAGTATGTATAAATGATTAAGTCAGTGTTTGCTCATTGTAAAATCTTTCCTCTCCCTGATTTACATTCTGACATTTATCACATGGTGACATTTTTACTGCCGCCAGGTGATGTCACTGGAAGGAGATGCTCCTTGCTTTTTTTGGCAGTTGGAAACAGCTGTTATTTCCCACAATGCAATGAGGTTCACAGACAGGAAACTCCTGACATCCCACGGTGGGAGGAGTTTCACCACAATATCAGTCATACAGCGCCCCCTGATGGTCTGTTTGTGAAAAGGAATAGATTTCTCATGGGAATGGGGGTATCAGCTACTGATTTGGATGAAGTTGAATTCTTGGTCACGGTTTCTCTTTAAAGTGTACCTGCGACGACAATAAAGAAAATGATACTTGCCCGGGGATTCTTCCAGCCCCATAAGCACTGCTGAGTCTCTCGCTGTTCTCTGGCTATCGGTCCTGGTAATCTTGCTCAGTCGCCTGAGTTGACTGGCGTGGCGGTTACCGGGACCGATAGCTGGAGAACAGAGGCACTCGGGAGGACGGCGAGGGACTCAGCGGTGTTTATGGGCTGGAGGAAGCCCCGGGTAAGTATCAAATCTTTCTTTATTGTTGTCTCAGGTTTACTTTAACAACGTACCCTCTTTCCCCGAAATTAAGACATCCCCTGAAAGTAAGCACTAGTAGGAATTTTGAGTATACTCAAAATATAAGCCCTACCCTGAAAGTAAGCCCTAGCGGCAGTAAGGGGGAAAAATATGGAAAATTGTGTTATTACTGGAGCCCATAGTCTTGCGGGCAAGTAGACACAGTACACAGGAGAACAGGGGATAGAGGAGGACACAGGTTCAGAGAGGGTCACCAGGGGACACTAAAGGTACAAAGGGGAAAAAAGTGGCGCACAAGAGGTGGATCCAGCAGAGAAAAAGGTGTCAGTGTCACAGTGGCGATGTCAGGAGGACACACAGCACAGGAACTTGTGTGTTCATAAAAATATAAGACATACCCTGAAAATAAGCCCTAGTACATCTTTTGGTGCAAAAATTGAATATAAGACACTGTCTTATTTTCGGGGAAAGACGGTAGTTGCCTTAAACTGCAGTACAGTGAAACAACCACAAGGTGTCACTGTGTGTAAGACATGATGGTGATCTTTATGGTATTGTCATTCACTGTATTCACTCTGTATTCTCTCTGTTCTAAGTAAGCTTCACTTCCTGATAGTTGTGTATGTAACGCTGGATTCTTTTCTTCAGTAAAAAGTTGTTGTACTGGGTGCATATCTGCAAGTACAGAACACTCTGCTCCATTACACCGATCACAGCACCCTCTACAGCATGAAATGTTGTGATTGGCCAAATAGTGTGGGCGTAGTTTCCTACAACCTATCGGAAAACTAGCAGTTTGAGAGGGTGCCGTCCATCCAATCACATTAAATGAATTTTCCTATAAAGGTTTCCTGCTGGGTCTCCTAAACTAAACTAGCGTCAATGGTTTAGCAAGAAAAAAGTAAAAACTGTACATTTTGTTACATAACATACCTGCAGCCTGAATTCTCAGCTTCTCTTCCCTCCCCGGCAATTCCCCTGCTACCCGCTTATTCCCTCTCTCCCGGTAACCCATGATAGGCTGTCAGCAGTGAGGCGTGGCTTAATCTAATACAGCAATCCATCTCCCCCTGCCCCCCCCCCCCCTTTCAATGGTTCAGGCTAAATGGATGTAAGCAGGCAGCTGTGAGTCACTGAGGATCTATAACCTGGTAGCACGTGTCATTTCCATTTTATTTA
Organism: Hyperolius riggenbachi; assembly: GCF_040937935.1. Classification (NCBI taxonomy): domain Eukaryota; kingdom Metazoa; phylum Chordata; class Amphibia; order Anura; family Hyperoliidae; genus Hyperolius; species Hyperolius riggenbachi. Next base: position 230,769,469 of record NC_090656.1, on the reverse strand, counting down.
ATGTCTTTTGGAAATTCTTATGCAAAATTAAACTTAAAAACAATCATGTGTTAAAAGTATATTAAAAAAAATGGTACTTTCGTTGGAAATGTATGCTGACCGGCCGCTACACAGATAGAGCAAAGATCAACAGATTGCTTGGATAAGCCCCCAGGCTACGAAATTGTGATTGTACAATCAAATAACTGTTTTTATATTTTCCGATCTGATCCTCCCAACACATCTGATCAGATTTTTCTGAAAAAAAAATTGATAGTTTTTTTTCCCTTGATTAGAAGTTTATGTCCTATTTCTTATTTAATCATTTTTATTGAAAAAAATTGGAAAATCGATCTATTTGATTGTAGCGTGTATAGCCATCATTGGATTTGGCATTCTAAAGCAATAATATTTTTCTTTCATAGAAACTTTTTAAGTGAACCTGAGGTGAGAGTGATACGGAGGCTGCCATATTTATTTCCTGTTAAACAATACCGGTTGCCTGGCAGCCCTTCTGATCCTGTCATGCAGCTAATCTTGTCAGATCTGACACTAAGGGCCCGTTTCCACTATAGCGAATCCGCATGCGTTATCCGCATGCGGATTCGCACAGCCAATACAAGTGGATGGGCCTGTTTCCACTTGTGCGTTGTGCGGAGCTTTTTTGTGTGCGGGGAAAATAATTAGTTCCCCTCACACCGCTAAGCGAATCGCATACAATGTATCCAATAGGGAAATCGCATGCGGTTTTGGCATGCGTTTTTCCCCGCAATTTCGCATACGATTTCGTATAGGGGGTAATGTTAACCTCCTGAGCGATAATCCCGAGCTGAGCTCGGGGTATGTCGCGCAGGAGGAGTTCTCAGGCCCTGGTGGGCCGATTTGCATAATTTTTTTTTATTACACGCAGCTAGCACTTTGCTAGCTGCGTGCAACTTCCGATCGCGGCCGATACGCCGCTACCCGCCGTGCCGCACAGCCCCCCCCCCTCCCCGACCCCTTGCGCAGCCTGGCCAATCAGTGCCAGGCAGCGCTGAGGGGTGGATCGGAACTCCCTCTGACGTCCATGACGTCGGTGACGTCATCCCGCCCCGTCGCCATGGCGACCGGGGAAGCCCAGCAAGAAATCCCGTTCTGAACGGAATTTCCTGCTTACTCGGATCGACGAAGGGGGGATGCCGCTGCGCTGCGGCTATCATGTAGCGAGCCCTGGGCTCGCTACATGATTTAAAAAATAAAACATTTTAAAAAATAGTGCTGCGCCCCCTCCTGGGCGATGTAATTGTATCGCCCAGAGGGTTAATTTACATAGGCAGTGACATGGTTAAAATCGCATACCTACTACCCTATGCGAAATCGCATGCGAAATCGTGGGAAAAAACGCATGCAAAATCGCACCCGCATGCGATTTTGTCCGCGGTGATTTCCTGGCGATTCTGAACGCTATAGTGGAAACGGGCCCTAAATGTCGGAAACACCTGATCTGCTGTATGCTTGTTCAGGGGCTATGGCTAAAAGCATAAGAAGCAGCGGATTAGCAGGACAGCCAGGTAACATATCACTATTACTTCAGGTGTCCTTTAAACACGTCAGGTGTGGCTCTCTCTAAACATCCAACCAACTCATTATTACTTTTATTTCCAAAGGCTTCTTTAAAGACAATGCAATGCCTTTAAAAAGCAGTTCATCTGCATCAATGCATGTTAGCAAGCCGACCATGTCTAGGAATTGCTCTGAAATCTGCTTCAAAAACCTGTAGCGTTTTGCGGATCTGCTAGAGGTTTTTGGTGTGCGCTGGGCCTTACAACTGTTTTGGGTGTTTTTGGCTCTTTTAGATGTGTAATGTAGGGATGGTCAGTGAGAAGCAAATAATCCTGAGATGATGAAAAGGATTTACCTTGCAATGCAAATTTAAGCAGCTTGGAAATGGACCAATCATCAAGTTCAAGCTGGTTTCACCACCACTAGCGTAAAGCGATCTACCATCATTCTCCAATCGGTCGTTATAAACTTTATGTGTAATTTAAGCAGACCTGAGCTCTGAACTTCCTCACTGCTGTAAACGATAAGCAACAGCATAATAACCTTTGAAAGGAATTTTTTTTTTGTTACAGTTGACAGAAATCCTGCAATCTGCAGTGTGTTTACTCCCTGCTTTCATGGAAGCAGACATAGGGTTAACATCCTGTGTTTACAAATGAGCTGCTCTGCCGAGGCAGCCAGCTGACACAGCTGAGAGATCAAATTACACTTGTACATTAGTCACTGATGAGTGGGAATTAGACTGACTAAACTCTCTAAATACATACAGGGTGCATTTCTCTTTGTTTTCCTTCTGTCCTGTGCATGAAGAGTTCAGGTCCACTTTAAATTAATAAATTGTTCTATTCAATGCATATTAAAAAGATAATAAGTCAAAAGAGGGAGATTAATTATTTGCGTCACCTTCATCAGTCAGATAATACGATTGTCAGAGGGTGGAAATTGCTGAGCCAGCCGCTTTCTATGAATCCATCTTAAAATAAAAAGAAAAAGCTAATATTTGTGACACAAGCATTAAGTATCTGAACCTCATAGGAGAGGAAGAAATGGAACAAAATGCATCGGTTTGCGTTCGCCATTCTGCGCCCGAGATATCGGAATTAGGCTGACCTCATTCTCAGTGGGGTGAGTGAGACGCATTGAAAACACAATCATTACAGTGAGTCACAGAACGCCAAATCCCCGAGAAAAATAATGCGAAGGTGCCTATTCTACATCGCGGGACCCCTCGTTAGCGCCCGTCACCCACCAGTCACAGCTGCCGTCAGGCTGGGGATGTCACCATTTGGTTGATGTTGGTGTCAACTGACGAAATGAGTTTGAAGGGAAGCGGAGGAATTCTGACCCCTATTAGAGATCTAATCTCAGCTTGATTATTAGGTTGCGATCAATATTTTCTGTGGAATAAAAGTGTGACTATTCGCAGAGGAATGTTAGAGCTCTGGAAGTGAAAAAGGCAGCGCACAACAGAACAACATGTCCAATGGCGCCACTACAATGGGGCACTGCCCCTCCCCTTACTGTTTAGGGCTTATTTCCACTTTTCAGGCCAAATCCGCAGAGTTTCCTGGCAGGCAAATCGTGCGGGGAAACTCTGCCATGGGGATAATGCTGCTATGGGTATTCGGTCGACATTGCAGCAAGTTTTCACGAATGGCAAGGCACGGCTTCCGGGACTCGGCTGCGTACTCGCAGAACAGGAAGTGCCGCCGCGCGTCTTGTAGGACTTGGGCGGCTATTGGAAACGTAGCCTTACGGTTTCCAGGCTCCAGCAGCATACAGTGACCAGGATAGGGTCTGTAACAGACTCTCCATGTCAGCCTGAGTCTATGCAGGCAGTAAGTAAACCAAGGGTCTTATCCATTTGCCATAAAATACCTCACAATCCTTGCAAAATCTCTTGTAATTAAAGTGGATCCAAGATGAACTTTTACTCATTGCATAATTGTGTTCCTTACATATAGTTTATAGGGCATTCCTCAAGCCAAATACTTTTTTTGGTTTTGTCTTAATACTCTAATTCCCTATAAGCTAAACAAGCCTCGCTCACAGCTCCTTTTTTGCATTGGCACTCTCAGACCCATGTAGCAAGGGCTTATGGGAGTTCAGTCTGGGCAGGAGGAGGAGCAGGTTACTAGCCAGAGATTTCAGAGGCAGAGGGGAGGACGGAGGAGTGAATTTGTCACAGCCTGAGGGCTGGAGATACTATCAGCTTGCCTGTGTAATGTGACAAGCAAAACATGGCTGCTCATTGTATCACAGGAAGAAATAATCATATTCTGTTGAAAGTGTTTGCAGCTAGATTTGCTGTGTAAACTATCTAAACTTTAGATATAGACAAGTTACTTGTTATAGTTAGTTTTTCATCTCGGATCCACTTTAACCCTCTGGGCGATACAATTATATCGCCCAGGAGGTGGCGCAGCATTATTTTTTTAAATTTTTTGTTTTTTAAATCATGTAGCGAGCCCAGGGCTCGCTACATGATAGCCGCAGCGCAGCGGCATCCCCCCACCCACTCCAATCGCCTTCGGCGATCAGAGTAAGCAGGAAATCCCGTTCAGAACGGGATTTCCTGCTGGGCTTCCCCGGTCACCATGGCGACGGGGCGGGATGACGTCACCGACGTCTTGGACGTCGTGACATCAGAGGGAGTCCCGATCCACCCCTCAGCGCTGCCTGGCCTGATTGGCCAGGCTGCGCAAGGGGTCGGGGACGGGGGGGGGGGCTGCGCGGCACGGCGAGCGGCGGCGGATCGGCGGCGATCGGAAGTTACACACAGCTAGCAAAGTACTAGCTGCGTGTAACAAAAAAAAATTATGCAAATCGGCCCACCAGGGCCTGAGAAATCCTCCTGCGCGATATACCTCGAGCTCGGCTCGGGATTATCGCTCAGGAGGTTAATGTATCTGGATGACACTTATGTTTGCATTAAATATTTCTACCTCCTTCTGATTATATGTTCTAACATTGTCAGTCAACAAGACTAGAATCTAATGCTTACTATCTAAAAGCTTATGATTTTTCGTTTAAAATAGCCAATACATGGTATTATCCTGATTCAAAACGTCCTGTCTGTAAAATACAAGATCTAGTCTCCTGCAATGCTTAGCTACTAAGATAAAGAATTACACGCACAGTGTTTCTCTCCCTCCTGCCTCTCCATCCCTCCTTTGCTTGTAGAGTCATCAGACACAGGCTGGGGGCTGGAATGATTTGTCTGTGATCAGTCCACACAGGAGCAGCTTGCTAGCAAGTAAGGATTAAAGCATTCCAGCCAAGTACATCTGTAGGTAACTTTTCTTACATAATAGCACCATCATTTGGACAATCTGCTCTGCTCAAAAGCCTGTGAGTTCTGTTTGTGATGTTTACATTTTGTTCCTATCATTGCTGAACTAATTAGCCTTAATTTTATCACCTGAGGTAGGCAAAAAAAATATCCAAAGCTCACCATACAAATATCGATTTTGATCCTCCAGATGAGTCCCACTAGGCAAACATCCAATGTCCCCCTTTGTGCCACCCCAAAATATTGGAGCAGCCACTGGACAGGTCAATATTGTAAGAGTTTTCCCCAAGGAGACTCCCAAAGGAGCCCGCTATTAGTACAATTTTAAGCAAAGAATCTCCCAAGCGATCAGATAAATGCTATCAGAAATAAAATGTCATAATACATGGATGATTTCACCATCAACTAAACGATTAGTACCACTTCTCCATCACAACCCATTATAAAAAAAAACCTTTTTTTTCTATTGACTAACTTGTTGAACCATCACCATTAGAATCATTCAGTCGATTTCGGACATCAACAATTTTTTTTTTTCCAATTGGATCGCATTTATCTGATTGCTTGGGCAATTCTACGCTAAAAATGTTACCATAAGTGGAACATTTAAGGTTATCAGTCAACGACAATTTAGTTGATCAGAAAAACTTTTGTTTTTTTCTTTATTATTGGTTGTGATGGATGGAGAGTACAGATTGATTTGTTGATGGTGAAATGATCAATATATTACGACAATTTATTTCAATCATATTTATCTAATTATTTGAGCACCAGACCACATGCCTAATGCCAGACCACATACCTAATGTCAGACCTCACCCCCAATGCCAGATCTCGCGCCCCCCCCCCGGCCCCCCCAATGCCAGACCTTGCCCCCAATGCCAGATAGTGTTCCTAATAGCAGACCTCAGCCCTAATGCCAGACCACACCCCCAATACCAGACAGTGTTCCTAATACCAGACCTTGCCTCCAATGCCAGACCTTGCCTCCAATGCCAGATAGTGTTCCTTATACCAGACCTCGGCCCTAATGCCAGACCACACCCCCAATACCAGTGTTCCTAATACCAGACCTTACCCCCAATGCCAGACCACACCCCCAATACCAGATAGTGTTCCTAATACCAGACCTCACCCCCAACGCCAGACCGCATCCCCGGAAAGCGGACGATTGTACAACTAACCTTCTATTGCATTTTTGCATTAACTAGTCTCCATATTATTACTATTTATTAAACATGGAAGCAGGAAATTTGGGCACCCTATAAGAGCCAATGCAAAATATCGGCTATTGGGCGCTAAAGGCAGAAATCTGGGTACCCAATAAATAGTGGATGTCAGGCTTGTACAGCAGGAATCATTAGTTTTGAGAATTTCAGTTTGAAAATTACTGGTTTGACATTTATTTTGAAAATTATTTCATAAATTATCGTTTTGAAATGTATTGTCTTAGTTTTTTATTATTTTTTTTATTAATTTTTACTCTACGTTATCTTCTGCAGAGGGAGGGGCTTTAAGGTTAGGCATTAGGGAAAGGGGGTCTTAGGGTCAGGAACCACCGGGAGGGGTGGGGGGGTAGGGGCCTTACGGTTAGGCATCAGGAATAGGGTCTTTAGGGTTAGGGTTAGACACCACCGGGTGGGGGGCTTACAGTTAGGCATCAGGAATAGGGTCTTTAGAGTTAGGGTTAGACACCACCGGGAGGTGTGGGGGGGTGGGGGGGTCAGGCCTTACGGTTAGGCATCAGGAATAGGGTCTTTAGGGTTAGGGTTAGACACCACCAGGGGATGTCTAAAGGCGGCCACTAATTATCCAATTTCTAGCGAAAAATCGTTAGATCGATCAGAAATTCTGATCGGATTGGTTGTAAATAATCTCCGTTGATTGACACAGTCAATTACAGACGATTATAAAATCAGTCGTCCGAATGGATTTTCGTCTAACCAAAATATGAATTTTCTTGTTGGTTGTGATGGAAAGGAAGCAAAGATTGGTTCACTGATGGTGTAGTGAACGATTTCACTTCTGATCAGAATTTCTAAAGGCTCGTTTCCACTATAGCGGGGCGGAATCGCCTGGATTCCACCGCTGATGAAATCGCATGCGGATGCGATTCTGCATGCGTTTTTTGCCGCGGATTCGCATGCGAATTCGCATAGGTGAGGGTATATGCGATTTTAACCATGTCATTGCCTGTGTGAATTTACATTGGTACCTATGCGAATTCGCGGCAAAAAACGCATGGGGAAAACGCATGCGATTTCCCTATTAGATACATTGCATGCGATCCACTCGCAGGCGAATTCTGCGGCTGTTTTGTGCGTTTTTTCACCGCTGAAAAAAACCGCACCTCAACAACGCTACAGTGGAAACAGGTCCATCCAATTGCATTACATGTGCGAATCCGCATGCGTCCATTCGCGATAGTGGAAACAAGCCCTGATCGCTTGAATGATTTTTCGCTAGAAATTGGACCGTTATTGGCCACCTTTAGGGTTAGGCACCACAAGGGCGCGGTCTTAGGGTTAGGCACCACCAGGGGATGTGTTAATATATTTATTATTGTAACTGAGATGAAGAAACAATAAAAAAAAAAAAAAAAACTGTTACGGACGATATTTTACAATTTCGCTACACCCTGCGCCCAATTTTCCTGGCCCTTATTTCCTGCTGCCTTATTTAAAGTATGCAGTAAACCTATTACACAGCGCTGTACAGATGTTGGCTGTAACCAAACGCACAAGGAATATATTTCTTTATCTGTTAAGTTACAATTACAAGCAGATGCGTGGCGGAATGTTATTGCCTTCCTATAATCTCCTATGCGTTAAGCCTCTTCTATTTCTATCATTGCTTATCCTCGGAACACTCGAGTCCCTGCGGAGTCGTCCGTCTCTCTGCTGGAGCCGCGCCAGATCTCGCTTACAGCCCACGTGAAGACAAATGAGAGCAATTAGGCGGGTCTCCCGAAGTGAACCTGCTCGCACAAAACCCGTCTGATGTGCCGTCTCGGCGCAGTGTGCCACGGAGCGCAAGCTCTGCGAGACAATAGAGCGAAGGCGGCCCGCAGAGCCAAGCTGAAAGGAGCGCCATTTCAGGATTAATCTAAAATTTACATCAGATCAGCTGATACAGAAAGAGCGTCTTGTTTTCTACAAACGCAGAGACCGCCGTGTAGAAGTTCCAAACGTCTAAAAATCGGACTGCGCAGAGGCGCTGCTAGGATCCCGAGAGACTCAGGGCACCAATGAAGGAACAAGTGTGTAGTGCCATGAAAAGTGGGTGTGGTCATGGTAGGGCGTAGGTGTGGTCAAATAATGCAAGTGACTTTAGCAAGGGTGTAACTAGAAAACAGTGGCAACCTACCCATCAAAAGAATGTCCCCTCTGCTCAAAATAAAAATGGATCCCTTACTGTCATATTAACAACTGTATGAAATGTAATAAAATAGATAGTGTATTATTATTTAGTATTTATATAGCGCTGACATATTACGCAGCGCTGTACAGTATATATATATATATATATATATATATATATATATATATATATATATATATATATATATATATATATATATATATATATATATATTTATATTGTCTTGTCACTAACTGTCCCTCAAAGCAGCTCACAATCTAATCCTTACCATTGCCATATGTCTATATTATGTAGTGTAAGTACTGTAGTCTAGGGCCAATTTTAGGGGAGCCAATTAACTTCTTATCTGTATGTTTTTGGAATGTGGGAGGAAACCAAAGTGCCCGGAGGAAACCCACACAGACACGGAGAGAACATACAAACTCTTTTCAGATAGTGCCCTGGCTGGGATTCAAACCAGGGACCCAGCGCTGCAAGGCGAGAGCGCTAACCACTATGCCACCGTGCTGCCCATCTTCAACTTCTGAAATCTTTGATCAGACATATCTCCCAAACAACATAGTTAGGCAGCGTATCCCCTAAACAACATAATTATGCAGAAAACCCCCCCAAACACCATAATTAGGCAGAGCGTGTGTCCCCCAAATAACATAATTAGGCAGAGTATCCCCCAAACAACATAACTAGGCAGTTTATCCCCAAACATAATTAGACAGAAGGTTCCTCTAACTTAAAACCTCCTCAGCGGTATGGACGACTATACACGTCCATCACCGCCGGAGGTCGCCGCTCAGGCCCTGCTGGGCCGATTTGAGCGAAATAAAAAGCAGCACACGCAGCCGGCACTTTGCCAGCCGCGTGTGCTGCCTGATAGCCGCCGCTCTGCGGCGATCCGCCGCGAGCAGCGGCGAAAGAGGGTCCCCCCAGCCGCCCGAGCCCTGCGCAGCCGGAACAAAAGTTCCGGCCAGCGCTAAGGGCTGGATCGGAGGCGGCTGACGTCAGGACGTCGGCTGACGTCCATGACGTCACTCCGCTCGTCGCTATGGCGACGATGTAAGCAAAATAAGGAAGGCTGCTCATTGCGGCCTTCCTTGTTTATTCTGGTCGCCGGAGGCGATCAGAATGACGCTTCCGGAGCGCCCTCTAGTGGGCTTTCATGCAGCCAACTTTCAGTTGGCTGCATGAAACAGTTTTTTTTAAATAAAAAAAAAACCCTCCCGCAGCCGCCCTGGCGATCTAAATAGACCGCCAGGGAGGTTAATTAGACAAATGTTGCCTGTCGTGTGGATCTGTAGCCTAAAGAAGAACTCTATCATGCAATAAATGAAAGTATCCTCAAGCTGCATCAGTAATCACAATCCATTATCAAACACCATTTTTCAATCACTTAAAGGAGAACTGTAGTGAGAGATAAATGGAGGCTGCCATGTTTATTTCCTTTTAAGCAATACTAGTTGCCTGGCAGCCCTGCTGATCTATTTGGCTGAAGTAGTGGCTGAATCACACCAGAAACAAGCATGCAGCTAATCTTGTCATATCTGTCAAAATTGGCAGAAAAACCTGATCTGCTGCATACTTGTTCAGGGTCTATGGCTGAAAGTATTAGAGGCAGAGGATCAGCAGGATAGCCAGGTAACTGATATAGCTTAAATGGAAATAAATATGGCAGCCTCCATACACCTCTCTCTACAGTTTTCCTTTAAAAGGATACCTGAGGTGACATATGACATGATGAGATAGACATGTGTATGTACAGTGCCTAGTACACAAATAACTATGCTGTGTTCCTTTTTTCCTTTCTCTGCCTGAAAGAGTTAAATATCAGGTATGTAAGTGGCTGACTCAGTCCTGACTCAGTCAGGAAGTGACTACAGTGTGACCCTCACTGATAAGAAATTGCAACTATAAAACACTTTCCAAGCAAAAAATGGCTTCTGAGAGCAGGAAAGAGATAAAAAGGGTCAATAGTTCACACATTTTTGCTCTGGCGTACTTCAAGGAATGTGTCATTGAGCAAAAACAATAAAACAGTTAAAACGTAAACAGTAGATTTTAACATAAAATAAAACTGTGTAATCTCTTAAAAAGTCATATTTAGGAGAAGGAAGAGAGATACAATTAACGATCTGCTGGCAGCAGATCGATGGCCCATAGAGTTGCATTGATTTTTAATAGATTTCATTCTGCAATCTATTGGAAATCTGTTCCTAGCGTGTGGCACACATCAGATAGATTCCAGTCAGATTCGACTTGATGGTTGAATCTGCTGCAAATCTATAAGTGTATGGCCACCTTAATGCTGGGTACACACGATGCGTTTTTTCGTCCGGTCGATTTCCGATTCAATCCTGTTATATTTTCATAACTATTTCCATTCACTTCTATGAGAAATCGCTCAGAAAAACGATCGAAAATAAGACCGAACATGTCGGAAACTATGTATCGAACCATCTAACACAAAAAATTGTATGGTGTGTACCTAGCAATACAGAAAAATCGAATAGAAAATTGTATGGTGTGTACTAGGCATAAAAGCAAAAACAAGAAGAAACAGCGGCGTCAGCAAGAAAATCCGGCAGAACGCAACGCTCGGATCATCTCCGCTGTTGGTTGAATTTGCACGAGATGCTGCGGAGAGATTTCACAGACTCCACAATCCCTTCAGACTTTGGATAACAATAAAAGGAATTAGGATAATTATCCATGTGTGCGCCAGTGTGTACAAGCCAGACCCAACTCGTTCCTTCCCAGATGTGCAAAGGAATCCATTACAGACGCAAATCTCTCCCAGCTGCACTCGCCAATGAACAAGATAATAATATTGTTCCGTTTCACCATTTCACCGAAACATTGCTTAAATAGGTCTGAAGGAAGATCGTTCTCTTAGACACAGGACAGATGGAAAACCTAGAAAACTGCACCCTGTATGTATTCAGAGAGTTTCGCCTCATTCCAATTACCCCTCATCTGTGACTAATCACAGGAGTAATTTGATATCTCAGCTGTGTCAGCTGGCTCTCAGAGCAGCTAATTTTAAACCCCATTTCTGCTTCCATGAAAGCAGGAAGTAGACACACTGCAGACTTATTGCCGAATTTGTATCGGCTGTAACAAAGAAATGGTTTTTTTTAAAGGTTATAATGCTGTTGCTTATCTTTTAAAACAGGGAGGAAGTTCTGAGTTCAGGTCTGCTTTAAGCCCAAGCATCAGGATAAGTCGAGTTACTCACAATTACAGGGAGGCCCATTACAGCTTGTCTCAGAGGCTGACGATCCATTCCTGAGCTGTGCAGACAATCTGCTAGGCCAGGCTCCAGATACTAATGATAATCGCATGCGGCCCCCATCCCCTCATACATCTCAATCGAAACTCAACTCCCCGGCCTGCAAACATCTCCTCTCTTATTACATCCATGTTCAGGGATTTTCCTGGATTCCTGACAAGTTATGTGAGAGGGGTTAACCCCTGGAGGGTGGGTTCTCCCGAGCCAGAGGATCCTACTTCTCACAAAGCCCTACTAAGGCCTCAACTAAGTGGGGCAAATTCTCACAGCAATCAGGATAAGGAGTGTCCATAGTATGGATTAACTCTGTATAGGTCTGTCAGCTGCAGCTGTACCCCAATCCATACAGGCTTACACCTCTCCGGCCTGCAGCTGTGCACCTATCCATACAGTCTTACACCTCTCCTGCCTGCAGCTGGGCACCTATCCATACAGTCTTACACCTCTCCTGCCTGCACCTGTGCACCTATCCATACAGTCTTACACCTCTCCTGCCTGCAGCTGAGCACCTATCCATACAGGCTTACACCTCTCCTGCCTGCAGCTGTGCCCCTATCCATACAGGCTTACACCTCTCCTGCCTGCAGCTGTGCCCCTATCCATACAGGCTTACACCTCTCCTGCCTGCAGCTGTGCACCTATCCATACAACCTTACGCCTCTCCTGCCTGCAGCTGTGCACCTATCCATACAGTCTTACACCTCTTCTGCCTGCAGCTGTACACCTATCCATACAGCCTTACACCTCTCCGGCCTGCAGCTGTGCACCTCTCCATACAGGCTTACACCTCTCCTGCCTGCAGCTGTGCACCTCTCCATACAGGCTTACACCTTTCCCCCCTGCAGCTGTGCACCTATCCATACAGGCTTACACCTCTCCTGCCTGCAGCTGTGCACCTATCCATACAGGCTTACACCTCTCCTACCTGCAGCTGTGCTCCTATTCATACAGGCTTACACCCCTCCTGCATGCAGCTGTGCACCTATCCATGCAGGCTTACACCTCTCCGGCCTGCAGCTGTGCACCTCTCCATACAGGCTTACACCTCTCCCGCCTGCAGCTGTGCACCTATCCATACAGGCTTACACCTCTCCTGTCTGCAGCTGTGCACCTATCCATACAGGCTTACACCTCTCCCCCTACAGCTGTGCACCTCTCCATACAGGCTTACACCTCTCCTGCCTGCAGCTGTGCACCTCTCCATACAGGCTTACACCTCTCCCGCCTGCAGCTGTGCACCTATCCATACAGGCTTACACCTCTCCTGCCTGCAGCTGTGCACCTATCCATACAGGCTTACACCTCTCCCGCCTGCAGCTGTGCACCTATCCATACAGGCTTACACCTTTCCCCCCTGCAGCTGTGCTCCTCTCCATACAGGCTTACACCTCTCCTGCCTGCAGCTGTACACCTATCCATACAACCTTACACCTCTCCTGCCTGCAGCTGTGCACCTATCCATACAGGCTTACACCTCTCCTGCCTGCAGCTGTGCACCTCTCCATACAGGCTTACACCTCTCCTGCCTGCAGCTGTGCCCCTATCTATACAGGCTTACACCTCTCCTGGCTGCAGCTGTGCACCTATCCATACAGGCTTACACCCCTCCCGCCTGCAGCTGTGCCCCTATCCATACAGGCTTACACCTCTCCTGCCTGCAGCTGTGCACCTATCCATACAGTCTTACACCTCTCCTCCCTGCAGCTGTGCTCCTCTCCATACAGGCTTACACCTCTCCTGCCTGCAGCTGTGTACCTATCCATACAGGCTTACACCTCTCCTGCCTGCAGCTGTGCACCTATCCATACAGGCTTACACCTCTCCCGCCTGCAGCTGTGCACCTATCCATACAGGCTTACACCTCTCCTGCCTGCAGCTGTACACCTATCCATACAACCTTACACCTCTCCTGCCTGCAGCTATGCTCCTCTCCATACAGGCTTACACCTCTCCTGCCTGCAGCTGTGCACCTCTCCATACAGGCTTACACCTCTCCTGCCTGCACCTGTGCTCCTATCCATACAGTCTTACACCTCTTCTGCCTGCAGCTGTGCACCTATCCATACAGGCTCACATCTCTCTTGCCTGCAGCTGTGCACCTATCCATACAGGCTCACACCTCTCCTGCCTGCAGCTGTGCCCCTATCCATACAGGCTTACACCTCTACTGCCTGCAGCTGTGCACCTATCCATACAGGCTTACACCTCTCCTGCATGCAGCTGTGCACCTATCCATACAGGGTTACACCTCTCCTGCCTGCAGCTGTGCACCTATCCATACAGGCTTACACCTCTCCTGCCTGCAGCTGTGCACCTATCCATACAGGCTTACACCTCTCCTACCTGCAGCTGTGCTCCTATTCATACAGGCTTACACCCCTCCTGCATGCAGCTGTCCACCTATCCATACAGTCTTACACCTCTCCTGCCTGCAGCTGTGCACCTATCCATACAGGCTTACACCCCTCCCGCCTGCAGCTGTGCCCCTATCCATACAGGCTTACACCTCTCCCCCTGCAGCTGTGCACCTCTCCATACAGGCTTACACTTCTCCTGCATGCAACTGTGCACCTCTCCATACAGGCTTACACCTCTCCTGCCTGCAGCTGTGCACCTATCCATACAGGCTTACACCTCTCCTGCCTGCAGCTGTGCACCTATCCATACAGGCTTACACCTCTCCCCCTACAGCTGTGCACCTCTCCATACAGGCTTACACCTCTCCTGCATGCAGCTGTGCACCTATCCATACAGGCTTACACCTCTCCTGCCTGCAGCTGTGCACCTATCCATACAGGCTTACACCTCTCCCAGCTGCAGCTGTGCACCTATCCATACAGGCTTACACCTCTCCTGCATGCAGCTGTGCACCTATCCATACAGTCGTACACCTCTTCTGCCTGCAGCTGTGCACCTATCCATACAGGCTTACACCTCTCCCGCCTGCAGCTGTGCTCCTATCCATACAGGCTTACACCTCTCCCCCTGCAGCTGTGCCCCTAATCATACAGGCTTACACCTCTCCCCCTACAGCTGTGCACCTCTCCATACAGGCTTACACCTCTCCTGCCTGCAGCTGTGCACCTCTCCATACAGGCTTACACCTCTCCTGCCTGCAGCTGTGCACATATCCCTACAGGCTTACACCTCTCCCGCCTGCAGCTGTGCACCTATCCATACAGGCTTACACCTCTCCCAGCTGCAGCTGTGCACCTATCCCTACAGGCTTACACCTCTCCTGCCTGCAGCTGTGCACCTATCCATACAGTTTTACACCTCTCCTGCCTGCACCTGTGCACCTATCCATACAGTCTTACACCTCTCCTGCCTGCAGCTGTGCACCTATCCATACAGGCTTACACCTCTCCCCCTACAGCTGTGCACCTCTCCATACAGGCTTACATCTCTGCTCTTTCGAGAACAGCGCATGTGCAAGAGGCTTTCAGAGATTGAGCCGGGTGCATGGACAGTTAAGCACCAAAGTTGCCAGCCTAACGGAGTCGCCAGTGGGACCATGGAGGGGACCTAGAGGGACCTCGCGAGCTATGGGGGGCTGGGGGAAGCCCCAGGTAAGTGCCAATTTTCATTTTAAAAGCTCTGCTCAGAGTCCCTTTAACATTTGGAAATAAGAAATATATCAATTTAAAGGAGAGCAAACAAGAAAGTTAAACACATTTTTCAGCAGTAAAATACATTTACATACAGTAGATCTGTACATCAGTCCTGAAAGTGGGGCACCAGAGGGACAGGGTTTCAAAAGAGGGACAGTTGGGAGCTATGGTACTGGTACACTGATCTGCCAAAATGTTGATTCAGCCCCTGCAAAATCCAGTTCCTGTATAAACCGGAATTTGCACACCAGTCCAAATCCCTCATCTCTACATCATGTCCAGGGGCGTAGCAATAGGGGTTGCAGAGGTTGCGACTGCATCGGGGCCCTTGGGCCAGAGGGGCCCCGAAGGGCCTTCCCTCAACTACAGTAATAGCTTCCAATTGGTCCTGTGCTGGTAATAATCACTTCTCTAGATACTTTGAATAGTGGTAATCATTAACAAACTGCTCCCCATCCCCTTCTTGCGCCTCTGACACTGTGGTTGCCATTGGCAAGTTTTGGTGCGCCGTATCAATTGTTATGTATGAAGTGCTTGGGGGGCCCAATGTAAAACTTGCATTGGGGCCCATAGCTCCTTAGCTACGCCACTGATCATGTCACTTGCTGAATCCAACACAGAGAAATGAAATGACAAGTTTGGGGCTCAGTCAGACTTTCAGAAAAGACTCGTTAGAAACGGCTGAATTCCCAGCTGAGGAGGAGTCCTGAAATCTCCACAGATGCTCCCATCTCGTCCAGCTGCATTATCCTGGGCGGGGGGGGGGGGGGGGGGTTTGCGGGGGGCGGAAACGCGATCTGATGGTGAGCGGACTCACCACGTGTGACAGGCGGGACAGGTGACAGAGGGGGGACAGCTGGAGGTCTCTGCAGCCTCACATGTGACAATGACGGGGTCGTCATGGGAGACACTTGCAGCCGTTATCTCAGGACAGCTGTGCGAGATGATCTGCGGATGTAAACCGCCGCTATCCTGAGACTCACGACGGAGCTACATACGGACGATAACTAAACACACGGCCAAGCCAGCAAAGGAGTCATTTACAAAGCCTATGGAGGTCTGGAGTGGACTGGCAAGGGCCTTCAGAAAGTTGTGGGCCCCATACTGGGCCTTGCAGCGATGCAGGGACCCTATTGCTGCAGGGCTAGAATGCTGCCTTCTATCCCGTCACTCTCCATTCCCCCCTTCTCCTGCTGTGTCTCCTCTTTACCTCCTCTCCTCCTCCCCTCCCAGTCTCTAAACTTTCTACTCCTCTCTCACCCTATCCTTCCCTCCTTCTCTCCCTTTTGATATCTCCCTCTCTAGAAGAATTCCATTAGCATGTCACTCTTGTTATTAAATGTATTTATATAGAATAGTAATAGTCTAATGTCCTACCATATTATTATTATGTATTTATATAGCACTGACATCTTCTGCAGCACTTTACAGAGTACATAGTCATGTCACAGTCTAATCCTAGCCTAGTCATAGTCAATTAGTCTTACTATATTATTATCTATTATCTATATATATATATATAATAGACTAAGTGCCTCAACCTTCAAACAAGAAGAAGAAGTACTTTGCATGAGAAAATTTATGCGTGCTCAAACACCAAGTTTAAGGCTTCTTTTCCACGGACTGTTGAGCTGTGTGTTCAGCAAGCAGTTACCAGGCAGCAGCGAGCAGAGACCAGGCAGCAACGAGCAGAGACCAGGCAGCAACGAGCAGAGACCAGGCAGCAACGAGCAGAGACCAGGCAGCAACGAGCAGAGACCAGGCAGCAACGAGCAGAGACCAGGCAGCAACGAGCAGTTACCAGGCAGCGGCAAGCAGTTACCAGGCAGCGGCAAGCAGTTACCAGGCAGCGGCAAGCAGTTACCAGGCAGCGGCAAGCAGTTACCAGGCAGCGGCAAGCAGTTACCAGGCAGCGGCAAGCAGTTACCAGGCAGCGGCAAGCAGTTACCAGGCAGCGGCAAGCAGTTACCAGGCAGCGGCAAGCAGTTACCAGGCAGCGGCAAGCAGTTACCAGGCAGCGGCAAGCAGTTACCAGGCAGCGGCAAGCAGTTACCAGGCAGCGGCAAGCAGTTACCAGGCAGCGGCAAGCAGTTACCAGGCAGCGGCAAGCAGTTACCAGGCAGCGGCAAGCAGTTACCAGGCAGCGGCAAGCAGTTACCAGGCAGCGGCAAGCAGTTACCAGGCAGCGGCAAGCAGTTACCAGGCAGCGGCAAGCAGTTACCAGGCAGCGGCAAGCAGTTACCAGGCAGCGGCAAGCAGTTACCAGGCAGCGGCAAGCAGTTACCAGGCAGCGGCAAGCAGTTACCAGGCAGCGGCAAGCAGTTACCAGGCAGCGGCAAGCAGTTACCAGGCAGCGGCAAGCAGTTACCAAGCAGCGGCAAGCAGTTACCAGGCAGCAGCGAGCAGTTACCAGGCAGCAACGAGCAGTTACCAGGCAGCAACGAGCAGTTACCAGGCAGCAACGAGCAGTTACCAGGCAGCAGCAAGCAGTTACCAGGCAGCAGCAAGCAGTTACCAGGCAGCAGTGAGCAGTTGTGAGAGTTTGAGAGCCATTTCACTGCCTATTCACAGTCCATGGAAAAGAGGCCTTACCCTAGCAAGTCTGACATTGCAAATCTGGCCTAATTGGCTATCCATGAGGCAATGCTCATGCAAATGCATGCACAAACCAATACCACAAAGCAGTCACCCTGCTACATGCTACATTAGCACTATCCGGCTTAGTTCACACCAGAGCGGTTCGGCAGCGTTTTGCGATCCACTTGCGGCTGCGGATACGCTTGGGTAATGTATTTCAATAGGCTGGTGCACACCAGAGCGGGAGGCGTTTTGCTGAAATACATACTCCCGAGGTGAGGCATTTTTTGGATTGCGGAGGCGTTTCTGCCTCCAATGTAAAGTATAGGAAAAACGCAAACCGCTCTGAAAAACGGCAGTTCAGAGCGGTTTTGCAGGCGTTTTTGTTACAGAAGCTGTTCAGTAACAGCTTTACTGTAACAATATATGAAATCTACTACACCAAAAACGCTTTACAAAACCGCAAAATGCTAGGTGAAATGCTACAGAAAAATAAGAAAAAGCGTTTCAAAATCTGCTAGCATTTTGCGGATCTGCTAGCAGTTTTTGGTGTGCTCCAGGCCTCCAGGAGCGCCACGGGGAGGATTCCCAATGCCCCCTTTTTATACAACTGGGGGGGACCGCAGGGTCCCAGGCTCTCTCACTGCCTGGAAACCACAGCGGCACCCTGGAGGGGGAGGCTGGGTGGCGTGGACGACCCCCCCAAGTGTGGCCAGCGCCGGGGAGAGCCGTCTGCACCCACCTCCCAATATTACAAACAGGCACTTACCTTAACGTCCATTGCGTTCTGCTACATGCGCATTAATTTGGGGGCACCACATGAGAAAGGAGAGAAGCTTTAGAGCTCAGGGCTGGCTCACATACAGCACTCCAGAGGGGGGGGGGGGGGGGGGGGGAGGAGGACAGGCGCACTCACTCCAGGGTTCACACCACCGGAGCAAGCCATCCACCACCTGCCTCCAAAGGATACAAACTGCACAAAATGCTTTCCATGAGAAAATTAATGCGCATGTAGCAGAACCCAATGGACGTTAAGGTAAGTGGCTGTTTTTAATATTAGGAGGTGGGTGCGGACGGCTCTCCCCAGCGTTGGCCACGCTTGGGGGGGGGGGGGGGCGGCTGCACCACCCAGCCTCCCACTCCGGGGTGCCGCTGTGGTTCCCAGGCAGCGAGAGAGCACTTTGCAGTATTGGTTTTTTGACCCTGCATAGTTTGGCATGCGAAAGCAAATGCATATTTGCATGAGCATTGCCTCATGAATAGCCAATTAGGCCGGATTTGCAAAGCCAGACTTGCTAGGGTTAAACTTGGTGTTTGAGCACACATACATTTTCTCATGGAAAGCCTACTTCTTCTTGCTTCAAGGTTGAGGCACGTACTCTACTAGATAGATAGATGCGGCGTATGCTACGACGCGGGTTGGCTAGTGTATTTATTTAGCACTGACATCTTCTGCAGCACTGTACAGAATACATAGTCATGTCACTGACTGTCCTCAGAGGAGCTCACAATCTAATCCTACCACAGTCATAGTCTAATGTCCTACCATATTATTATTATGTATGTATATAGCACTGACATCTTCTGCAGCACATTACAGAGTACATAGTCATGTCACAGTCTAATCCTAGCCTAGTCATAGTCAATTAGTCTTGCTATATTATTATTATGTATTTATATAGCACTGACATCTTCTGCAGCACTGTACAGAATACATAGTCATGTCACTGACTGTCCTCGGAGGAGATCACAATCTAATCCTACCATAGTCATTGTCTAATGTCCTACCATATTATTATTGTGTATTTATATAGCACTGACATCATGTGTCACTTTCTATTTGGGGGGAAAGGGGAGTCAGGAGGGTCCAGAAAGTCTGCCCGGTGTAGGGCCCACTAATTCCTGAAGGCGGCCCTGGCTAGTCCACTCCAGGAACTTCATTGTCTTCATTGACTCCTTTGATGCCTTGGCCATGTGCTTTGCTGGAAGACCAGCCCACGACCCAACTTCAATACCCTGGCTGAGGGGAGGAGTTGTCCATCCAAAACTTCAAGAGACATCGTTCTTTAGAGCTGCAGCCAGTTAGAGCCCGCTCCACGGGCAACCAGGAGCATTAGGGAGCCTTTCCAGGGGCGTAGCAATAGGGGTTGCAGAGGTTGCGACTGCATCGGGGCCCTTGGGCCAGAGGGGCCCCGAAGGGCCTTCCCTCAACTACAGTAATAGCTTCCAATTGGTCCTGTGCTGGTAATAATCACTTCTCTAGATACTTTGAATAGTGGTAATCATTAACAAACTGCTCCCCATCCCCTTTTTGCGCCTCTGACACTGTGGTTGCCATTGGCAAGTTTTGGTGCGCCGTATCAATTGTTATGTATGAAGTGCTTGGGGGGCCCAATGTAAAACTTGCATTGGGGCCCATAGCTCCTTAGCTACGCCACTGAGCCTTTCCCATAGTCTCCTTACTATTTTACGTATTGACCAGAGCCAGGATTTGCATCCTGGTCAAAGGCTCAAACTCTTCATCAAAGCCAGTTATCCAGTACGCTTTCCAGCTGTCATTGGCCCCTCAAACCTTAGCTCTTCCTGTTCAGTAAGGCAGCGCCTATTAGGCAAGATATTGCATGGAGCTCAAGCCCAAAGGCGAATGATGATCATTTTATAGTTCTTCCATTTCTGATTAGTTGCATCAACAATTGTGACCTTCTAACCCAGCTTCTTGCAGCCCGTTCCAGCACTGCACAGGTCTACACTCTTGTCCCGTATATTTGGCCATCAACTTGCCAATAGTGATGGAGAAGTGGTAATGGAAGGAGCTGGTTCTGTGGACAGGTGGGCTTTAAGCCCCATCTACACGATACGATTCTTTGTACGATTCAATTACGATTCTATTTACGATCCGATTAAATCCGACATGTCCGATCATGATTCGATTCAATTCGATTTGCCATTGTTTTGCAATCTGTGTGCCACACAGGCACATCACCAATCTGCAGGAGCCAGAATTCCGTCTGAGTTGTAGGGGGATCAAATACTTATTTCACTAAATGACCTACAAATCAATTTATAACTTTTATGTAATGTTTTGTTACTGGATTTGTGGTTTATTTTCTGTCTCTTTTCATTGAGGCTGGTTTTCCAGTGACAGGCTCATATGCGTAGCCCCCCCTCCCCCCCCTCCCCACTTGCAGTGACGTGCTCAGGAGGTCTGTCACTGGGATTCCCATCGGTCTGCGCATTCGCTCCAAGGTTTGCACTTACTAGGTCGCCCATAGCCCTCCATTACCCCAAGCACCGTGCAACAAGCGTGGTGCTTGGGGGTAACGCGCTGTCGCCCTTGCGTCGGCTCAGATACATCCAGCGCACCACAATAGGTGTCAAAGCCAATAGGAACTGCTTAGTAAAAAAAAGAAACCAGATATTTACCTAAGGAGAGTGAAGGCTCTGGTCCTAATGAGCGTTCCCTCTCCTCTCCCGATGCCTGCAGTGCAGCGGTGGCTCCCCTGCTCAAACCTCTGCCTTGGGGGACTTCGGAAGTCTTCAGGAGCCAAGTCCTCCCGAAGACAGGCGGCTCCATACCGCGATAGAGGGCGGTCGCGCGAGCGCAGTTTGCAGCAGCCCGGCTTTGTGAGTACTCTGTCTCCCGAAGTCACCTTCGCCGGCGGAAGTAGCAGTATTTGACCAATTTAGTCAAATACTGTTCCCGGGGTACCGGGAGAGAAGAGGGGCGGCTCATCCTTTCCTCTCCTTAGGTAAGTACCTGGTTTCTTTTTGTATGTAGCGGTTCCCATTGGCTTTAAAGTCTCCATTGACTTTTATTGCTTTTGCAGCCCCCTGCAAAAAAATATTACATACTGTTCATTTCTTTGTAAGTGGACAAATTTATAAATTGAGCAGGGGGATCAAGTAGTCTCTCTCCCCCCCCCCCCCCCCCCCCCCCCGTATGTCAGATAGGCCCAGGAGAGAGTCATTATATTGTGTTGTATTTATCCGGTACATGATAGTGGTGACACATGTCTGCTGTCAGGCATCTTGTCTTCCTGTGGGACTTATCAGGACTGTTACTTTTCACCTATCACCCCCCCCCCCCCTCCCCATAGGGGGCTATTATTCCAATATTTCCTGATAGGTCATCCCAGAACAATACCAGGAGAGAGATCCACATTACAGCTAGGATTATCTCCAAGCACACCACAGCCTTTCAGTTGTCTTATGATAATATGGGGGAGGGGGGGAGATAATCAGCAGGGCGCAGGAGATCCTGTCTGGGGGGTTCTGGTGGTCTCAGGCTTATCAGTATGGAAGGTGTTTACAGAGTGTTCCCTTCCTGTTGAAACAGCTCTGCCAAACTTGTCACTGTATCATTGCTCCCCCAATATATATATATATATAGAAAAACTCATGATGGTGCAGAGGACTTGTGTGGTTTGAATGATAAAAATACATCTTTTAATTCTTAAAAGGACCACTATCGTGAAAAAAGTAGGCAGTTAAAATCTGACAGAACCGACAGGTTTTGGGCCAGTCCATCTCCTCATGGGGGATTCTCAGGGTTTTCATTGATTTCAGCCAGCCTCATTACTGATATTGATACCAGCCAGCCTCATTACTCACTTGCACACTATTTTGTCAGTTAGAATTTGCAACTGCTAATCCGGAAATGCTGTTCAAAACATAGATAACCCTGAGAACCCCCCCAGGAGGAGATGGACTGGCCCATAACCTGTCAGTTCTGTCAGAACTGCGTACTTTTTCTTCCCCCACGATAGTGGTCCTTTAACTCTTTATGATATGCCTTGCTAGGGGTGTGCTGGGGGCGTGACTATGGGTGTGGCTGGGGCTATTGTTCAAACAACTGATAAGATGCAGCTCAATCCAACAGTTGGACTGACGTCTTATCAGTTGTGTGAACAATAGCAAACAACTTTTTTTTGGGTTGTTTCACAACAAAAGTTGTTTGGTAATTGTGCTGCATAAAAGGCCGCTGTTGAGCGTGAGTATGGGGCCAGATATTAAGCATCCTCATGTATTTTACTATGTATTTTATCAGTAAGAACATTAGAAAAAACACCTACCCTGCTCTCTGTTTCATTCTTCACTGCTCAGCCTGCTTGTTATCAGCCATGATAAAATCCCTGACAAGCATTCAGTCTGGCTTTGCTCAGGAATCATTATAGCTGAGTCTGTCTTCTCTGATGTCTTTTTAAGCCCAAGCCTGCCCCCTTCTGGCTCTGCTTTCCTGTTCTGTATACTGCAGCATCACAGAGAGCAGTGATGAGATGGGAGGAGCTGCTAATGTGAGGGTATATTGAAAAAGTTTTGTATTAATCTATATTTGTTAGTCATAAGTGGTTTTTAGAAATGGTGATTTCATTTTGCACACAGCCCACTAAATAATATGCTTTTCTGATGAGCTGTGTTTTGCATGGAGTTTTAGTGGGAAAAAAAAACGGCACACCAGAGTGGCAAAAATACCAGGTATAGTATTTATTTTGTAAAATCTATCGGGGGGATATGTTTATTTTGTACAGGTAGAAAAAAAAAACAACGTTTTGTAAAAATAATACCTTTTAATGGCTAACTCAGCAATTACAAGGAGTGCAATAAAAATTGTAAAAAAGAAATTAGGCTAGCAAAGATTGAAGCTGAAAAACAAATCGCTAGGGATATCAAATCTAACCCAAAAAAGTTTTACAAGTACATCAACTCTAAAAAAAGAAAGGTTGACTGTATAGGACTCCTAAAGGATGAAGGTGGAAACTCAATGGTGGATGACCAAGGTAAGGCAGAGTTATTAAATGCTTTCTTTGCTTCTGTCTTTACAAAGGAAACAGCACTGTTGCAAATTACAGAGGCGGAAGAGTCTCAATCTTCTAACTGTAATATTAAATACTTAACCCAGGAAGAAGTAAAGGCAAGACTAAATAAATTAAAAATAGACAAGGC
The DNA here is from genome assembly GCF_040937935.1 of Hyperolius riggenbachi. Taxonomy (NCBI): domain Eukaryota; kingdom Metazoa; phylum Chordata; class Amphibia; order Anura; family Hyperoliidae; genus Hyperolius; species Hyperolius riggenbachi. The sequence continues at coordinate 230,745,861 of NC_090656.1, read as the reverse complement.
ACCTGGCCCGGATGGCATGCATCCTCGGGTCCTAAGGGAATTAAGTTCAGTTATAGATAAACCCCTTTATCTTATCTTTTGTGACTCTCTTGCAACTGGCAGAGTCCCAGTGGATTGGCGTACAGCCCACGTTTTCCCATTATTTAAGAAGGGCAAAAAATCAGATCCAGGAAATTATAGACCTGTAAGCTTAACATCAGTTGTATGCAAACTATTTGAGGGGTTACTAAGAGATACTATACATGACTTCATAGTAGAAAATAATCTTATTTCTCAGCATCAACATGGGTTTACTAAAGACAGGTCCTGTTTGACTAACATGCTCAGCTTTTATGAGGTAGTGAATGCTAATATGGATATTGGGAATGCTGTAGATGTGATATACTTAGACTTTGCTAAGGCCTTCGACACTGTTCCCCACAAAAGTCTGGTGCAAAAGATGAGGATGCAAGGACTGGGGAAGAGTCTGTGTGCTTGGATAGGGAACTGGCTAATGGACAGAAAACAAAGAGTTGTGGTCAATGGATCATACTCAAAATGGGAGACTGTTAGCAGTGGGGTCCCACAGGGGTCTGTACTGGGTCCAGTGCTCTTCAATTTATTTATTAATGACCTAGTGGATACAGTAGTGAGCAATGTTGCTATTTTTGCAGATGATACAAAATTGTGCAGAATCATCAACTCTAAGGAAGATAGTGTTATATTGCAACAGGATCTGGATAGGATGGCTATATGGGCACATACATGGCAGATGAAATTCAATGTTGACAAATGTAAAGTCATGCATTTTGGTCGTACCAATGGTCTAACACCATACAAAATAAATGGGATACAGTTGGGGACATCAAACTTGGAGAAGGACTTAGGAGTACTCATCGACAACAAGTTAAATAATCGTACTCAATGCCAAGCCGCTGCAGCTAAAGCTAACAAAATTTTGGGATGCATTAAAAGGGAAATAAAAACTCGAGATGCTAGCATAATATTGCCCCTGTTTAACTCTCTAGTAAGGCCACATCTGGAATATGGAATTCAGTTCTGGGCACCACATTACAAAAAAGATATTGCAGTTCTAGAGCAGGTGCAGAGACGAGCAACAAAATTGATACGTGGGATGGAAGGTCTCACTTACCAAGAAAGGTTAGATAAACTGGGTTTATTTAGTCTAGAGAAAAGACGCCTTAGAGGAGATCTAATTAACATGTATAAATACATCAGAGGGCAATATAATAGCTTGGCGGATGAGCTTTTTGTCCCTAGGCCTTCTCAAAGGACTAGAGGACATGATCTGCGCATGGAGGAAAAACGTTTTAGCCATTTATTTAGGAAAGGGTTCTTTACAGTAAGAGTGATTAAGATGTGGAATGCATTGCCACAGGAAGTCGTTATGGCAAACTCTATACCTGCATTTAAAGGGGGCTTAGATGCTTTCCTTGCGTTGAATGACATCCATGGCTACAATTACTAGGTAATGCCAATGATGTTGATCCAGGGATTTTATCTGATTGCCATCTGGAGTCGGGAAGGAATTTTTACCTTGTAAGGGTTTTTTCGCCTTCCTCTGGATCAACAGGGATATGTGAGGGAGCAGGCTGGAGTTGTACTTTGTACTGGTTGAACTCGATGGACGTATGTCTTTTTTCAACCAAAGTAACTATGTAACTATGTAACTAATGGAGTTAAATGATGCAAGCTTTCTGGGATCTAGTCCCCTTCTTCAGGCATATTTCCAGATGTAAGCTGAAGTAAAACACTGATGCAGATAAATGGTAAAGATGACAGTTGTGCTGGTTACTGTTTATCCGTTAGGTGTCAGCCTGCTGATCACCTGACACCTAACGGATAAACAGTAACCAGCACAACTGTCATCTTCGTGTTTACCATTTATCTGCATTTATTTACCATTTTACCATTTATCTGCATCAGTGTTTTACTTCAGCTTACATCTGGAAATATGCCTGAAGAAGGGGACTAGATCCCAGAAAGCTTGTATCATTTAACTCCATTAGTTAGCCATTAAAAGGTATTATTTTTACAAAACGTTTTTTTTTCTACCTATATAATTTGTTTGGCTAACACGGTACATAAACTTTTTTGCTGCTATTTATTTTGTACCAAAGCGTTCATCTCTGGTTTCCTTTAAAGAGAAGGTTCACGGACCGGTTTAAAAAAGCAAAAATACCTGGGGCTTCCTCCAGCCTGTGGCAGGCAGGACGTGCCCTCGGCGCTGCTCCGCAGGCTCCCGGTCTCCTCCGGTGGAAGCCGGCCTGGCCAGGTCGGGTCGGCCACCGGAGAAAACCAGGAGCCTCCGGAGCGGCGTCGAGGGCACGTCCTGCCTGCCACGGGCTGGAGGAAGCCCCAGGTAAGTGGATTAGCATTTTTATTTTTTTAAACATGTCCGTGAACCTTCCCTTTAAATCCACATGTACACACGTGCAACTTTTCACCCGACTATCTACCAAACTTGGTGTGTTGGACGATAGTTGGGTATGTGAACACGTGACAAACGACTAGACAGATAACAGGCGGTTTGCCTGATCTAACAGGTGAATTGACTCACATGACTGTTAAGCTGAGTACACACGTACGATAACGATCGTTCAAAAACGAACGATAACGACAATTGGACCGATAATCGTGCGCTCCAAATTTTCCAACGATCGTTTTTTGGGACGATAACGACCGTTATCGTTCAATCCGACCGATCCAACCCGGCGGATTTTTTCGAAAGATAATCGGTCAATCGTTGCAGTGTGTACAAAGATCGTCCGATAACGCATGTTCTTATTGCCTGTCATAACGTCACTTCCGTTTGCGCACGCATTTTTTAATCGTTCGTCGTTCAGTACTTTATACTTATATCGTTCACGTGTGTACACAATCGTTCATTACGAACGATCTTTTCCGTCTAATTTGAATATCGTGTAAACGTCACGAATCGTTCGTAACGAACGATCTTTATCGGACGTGTATACGAACCTTTAGGCTGATATTGTGCAGTTGGCCATGTGTGTTCAAGTCTTTTAAACGATTTGTACTTGTTTTGAATGTTGCCATATCGTGCAGTCTGTCACTCCCGCTTGCGTGCGCAGTATGCAAATGAGTTAGTCGCACAATCGCTTGCGCTCGGTCAAGTCATCGGGTTGGTCGAGAGGAAAAGTTGCACATGCTGAGATGGTCAAGGAGATACTAATATCATGCAAATTGTATGCAGTTATGAACTGAGCCAATGAAAATTGACATACATTGCATTTGATTGGTCTTATAAAGACTCAAAGACTAAAAAAAAAAAAGTTGGGGGTACTCTCCTCGGTAAGGGGAAGCCACCGGATCCTGTCAAGGCTTCCCCCGTCCTCCTGTGTCCCACGGCGGTCTCGCTGCAGCCCACGGAAAGCACAGCCGACAATTTGTCAGGCTGTGTAATATTTACCTATCCTGGCTCCAGCGCGGGCGCTGTTGCGGCTCTCCACTCGGAAATAGGCGGAAATAGCCGATCTCTGTCGGGTCCGCTCTACTGCGCAAGGGGAAAAGACTTGCGCCTGCACAGTAGAGTGGCCCAACAGCGATCGGCTATTTCCACCTATCTCCGAGCGGAGAGCCAATATTGCGCCTGCACTGGAGCCGGGAAGGTAAATATTTACATCCCCGCTGTTCGGAGGGGCACTGGAGGACGGGGGAAGCCTCGATAGGATCCGGAAGCTTCCCCCTACCGAGGTGAGTACCCCCCAGGGGATTGTTTTTAGTTACAGATTCTCTTTAAGCGCCATACACATGGTTGATTGCCGTTTCTCAAAACAGATAAACAAAAAGGTAAGCCGAGAATTTTTTTAAAAAATAAAAGATTACACCCAAAGGAAAGTGGGAATTTCTAGATAATCTTTATCACAAGCTGAGTAAACTCCTAAAGCGGACCTGAACTCAGAACTTCCTCTCTGCTCTAAAAGATAAGCAGCAGCATAATAACCTTTAAAAGGAACAAAAACTTTTCTTTGTTACAGCTCATACAAATCCCACAATAAATCTGCAGTGTGTCTACTTCCTGCTTTCATGAAAGCAGACATATTGTTAACATTCTGTGCTTTCAAATGAGCTTAGCTGCCGAGGCAGCCAGCTGACTAGGATAGGGGATCAAATTACAGTTGTGATTAGTCACAGCTGAAGGGGAAGTAGAGACAGGATAAACTCTCTATACAGGGCACATTTCTCTACGTTTTCCTTCTGTCCTGTGCAAGAGTTCAGGTCCTCTGTAACTGGCTGGAATCTGCAATCTAAAGATCAATTACAAAACGATCAGCCAGCGGATCTGTAGCTTTTGCGATTCTACCTTCACCGAACGTCACTCCCTTTAAAAGGAGCAGTACGCAGAAAGCAATGTGACATTCTGCCCCCTGTATGGTTATTCAGGTAACAGCAGCGGAAGAAAATCCGCCCTCGATATAGTTTTGTAGAAATGGAACGCTCAGAGATAAAAGCGTATGCAAAGCGACACTTTAAATATCAGCGCTTCACAAGAAGCGGGAGAGGTCAGTAAATGGACTGAAAGGGATTTCCCAGCACATTGTGCTCTCTCTTCAATCGCACGCTGCTCCTCCCACTGACCACGGGGAACACGCGTGTACCGTGGCCAACACGTTCTGGGCACAGCCGGGTCTGACGCTGCCAGTTCTGCAGGAGTCCGACACATTGCTGTACGGTTAGTGCCAGAGCGGTAATTATGGCTCAGAGAGGCGGGAGGAGCAGTAAAAAGCTTTGTAAACGTGACAAATGCATCTCCGTTAAAATCTCTCTACTGCTTCGGCGACAGCTCCTACTGTCGCATACAATGCCCACCACGGTATGGTGACCGCGCAGGAAGACGGGCAGCGCCAACTCACTGCAGATGGCACAGAGAGACGGAGGAGCGTAAATTATACCTGAGAAACATTGGCTTCTTCTTATGCTTCTCTCTTTCAGGGGTATATACAGTATATATTTTTTTATACTACGATCCTTAACCACTTCCCTACCCTGGTCATTTTCACAGTTCAGCTCAGCTCTGATTACTTTGGCAATAACTTTATCAATAATTATTACAACTAAATTAAACAACAACAAAAAGTTTAAAAATACACAATTTATCCACTTTCATACATTGTAGCTTTAATGTAAACAGTTCTATTGTACATTAAACCCAAACGTTATTTGTCCATCCCTCCTGTTTATTTAAACAGTTCATTTGTTTTGATAATGTATTAGATGTAACAATTAAGTAATGTATGCAATCTGCTACTGTCTGCTTATGGAATGTTTATTTTACACTTGTTTACTAATTGTTTACTAATTAACTCTGCTATTGGATTCCCTGGGAGGAGGAGAGGGGTTTGCTGACATTCCTTTACAACTGTGTAGTGATGTTATCAGGTCAGAGATAAACAGTGTTATCTAAGATTTTGTAGGGAGGAGAGTGCAGAGATGTATTTTCAGGTCATAAGGACAGGAAGTGGTTAAATCAGGAGTGTCAGCAATAAATTCAAATTCCATTTACCCACTGCTGTGTTTATTATGTAGTCTACATGCAGTGTGCATTCCAATATAATTATAAAGGTTTCTGCTCTAATAAATCTCATCTCAGTCAGCCTGGCTCTATTCTGGTACAATGCAGAGGAGAGGGAAGCTTCTCCCCTCCCACATTCCTACCACTCACTGATTGCCTGAGGGCAGTTCAGGGTGACAGGAGCCTGAGAAGTAAAATACACCACACCCCTCTGCAGAAGCTGCTGAATTATGATCTATGCTGTGCTCACGTGTTTACAAAGCAAGCTAGATATGACAGTGCAGTTTCTATAAGAAAAAAAAAAAAGAGTAGGGGAGGAAATTACATCAGGACTTCAGTCAGAGGCAGTAAAGATGGAAAATGCCTGGAAGAGTCCTCTTTATTTACTATATAGAATTCACTGAAATAAAAATGTGGGCAGTACAATACATTTGTTATGCAAGTAGAACAAGTATGTATCTAACTTATATATGTGTTTTTTCCCTGGGATAGTATGGCTGTCCTTCCTGCTTTAAAAGCATCAGTGTACTAAAAATCGTCACACGCGTCAATCTGTCAAGCAGATTGAAATTCTTTCAATAAATGTACCAGCGATCTATTGACCACAACATGATTAACTTAAGGAGCCCATACACTGGTCGATTTCAGCCTTCGATTGAATCGATCGATTGATTTGAAATCGATTGCCATTCGATTGTCCGATCGATTGATTTGCGGCCGATTTCAATCGATTTGATCTGACAGGGTGGAAGATCTAGATCGATCTGCTGCTGGCATCACATGGATGCCCCATAGAGTTGCATTGGATCTAATGGTCCAATAATGCATTTCGATTGATTTTCAATAGATCTCAGAATGAAATCTATTGGAAGTCTGTTCCTAGTGTGTGGCACACATCAGATAGATTCCTGTAAGATTGGACTTGACAGGCATCTGACAGAAATCTATCTGATGGCCGAATCCGCTGCAAATCTATAAGTGTATGGCCACCTTTACACTTAATTTGTGGATCGAAGGCGCGATCAATCTCGCCTGTAAATTTTCCAGAGGAGTTGCCATGTAGCGCCCTATGGGCACTAAGCAGAATAAAGCTGGGGGGAGGGCAGTGGTGTGAACCAGGTCACCGAGATTGAGAAACAAGGGAGGTAGATCGATCACCACTACATCTGACCAGTTTCCCCGGGTAGAGTGATTGAGGGGGAAGGGGAGGGGGGGGGGGACTTGATAGAATTTCTAGAGGTAAAAAAGGGGGGAAAAAACCCTTTACATGGAGTTAAGTGACATACTGACTGTCACACTACAAAAGAGGCTGCATTGTTTTATTGCTATAAAGACGAAACACTGAACCTTTATATTGTGCCTTTCTCCTGGCGGACTCAAAACGCCAGAGCTGCAGCCACTAGGCAGTAGCAGTGTAAGGGAGTCTTGCCCAGGTCTCCTTACTGAATAAGTGCTGGCTTACTGAACAGGAAGAGCTGACATCTGAACCCAGGTCTCCTGTGTCAGAGGCAGAGCCCTTATCCAGCCACCACCAGTTTCTGGCCATCCCACACGTATGTAGCTTTGTCTCGGTTGTGTGTTGGGTGGTCCTGGATACTGAGTCTTAGTATCATTATCTGGTCACGTGAACAGTGTGTATGGACGTGTATCCAGTCATGTGTCCAGTCATGGGTCTGGAGAATTCAGTCTCTGGCCAACCCACACGTATTTGCTGTAGATTCATATTGGTTGGACATTGGGTGGTCCTCGGTAGTCGGTGTCTCATTGTAATTATCTGGTCCTGTGTCCATTGTGTCGTGTGTCTGGTCGTCCAGTGTGTCTGCCCTCGTGTCCAGTCGTGTGTCTGGTATAGAAGGCACTAGGCTGTAGGCCCCAAGCAGTATGTGAGAGCCCTGAGAGAACGTGCCACCCTGGCGCTGCCACCTATCACAGCCTTCGGGCGACTCTATAATCATTGCATTATGCAGTCCTCTTGGATGCCACGTTCACCATCTAATCAGACATCACCTTGGACTTTCCTTCCCCAGAACAGAATCTCGCAGCCTGACAGATGGAGAGAAGGCAACCACAGTCATGCCAACCGAGGCCACTCTCCCCGGTGATCTCGCATATTCCCCCGGCTTTCCTTTGTCATTTATGTTTTCATTTCATGCCAGACACTTTGAGAAGGGCGACGCTGTGAAGTCGTGCCAGAGCCGCGCACACGCACACTATCCCCCATAATTACGGCTTGATGCAATTTACACCGAGGAGGGCTGTTTGATGTGGGCAGAGCAGGTGGCATTTAGCGGCACTTTGAAAGAGCGGCAGTTATTAGTCCAGCTTCTTGCCAAAGGACTCGGGAAAACTCTGCAATCATTATTATTACGCACTTATATTGCGCTGACATTTTCTACAGTGCCTTAAAGAATTATATTCCCGTCTCTCGCCGCTCCGCGGGGAGGCTCACAAACTAACGTCCTGACCGCGGCTCAGAGCAAGATTCTGAGAGAAGCCACTTATAACTGTAGAGGAGATTTCACCGATTTACTGCAAACCCGATTTTCAAAATTGCCCTAAAACCGCCTGTGCGATGATTCCCTATGAGAGTGTTCACATATGAGCTGTTCAATTCCGATCCGCTCACCAAAGCGCTGCCTGTGCCATTTTTTGGGGCGATTTGCCTCAATGGAAGGTTCAGGGAAATCGCGAAATGCTTGAAAAAGCGCTTTGTATAGTGATTTCCCAGCACTTTTAAGAATATATACATTGTATTTATTCTTTTCCGGGTCAAAGAGTTCACTTCCTGACTTGTGTCAAAGTAAAAAAAAAACAAATTGCTCTGCAAAAGCGCTTTACAAAGACAAAAAAAAAAAAACACGCAACGCGCAGGTAAGTGCCGGGAAGTGCTAAAAATAATTGCACACAAAATCGCAAAACGATGGCGTTAGCTATTGCGATTTTAGATGTGAACGAGGCCTTAAAGTGAAGGTCCAGGCTCCTAAAAAACAAAATCCACTTACCTGGGGCCGCCTCCGATGAAACAATGAATAATCCGTTAGTTTGATGTCAATTGGCAGCGGATCTGATCGATCGTACGGTTGAGTGATTATACCATTAATGGGCACCTTTAGATTTCTTTATTAAGGCGATAAATCCAGGATTCATCACTGCATGCCGCTGGAAAATGTACCGTTTCCAACAAGCATACGCTCTACCTTAGCACATTCTCCCTTTGAAGCAGACCTGAAGATTAAATGTTTCACTTACCTGGGCCTTCTGCAGCTGCCCTGTGCCGGCGCCGGCCCTGCGCAATTCACCGTTCTTTCACCGCGGCTCCCTTTCATTCACGCCGACTTGTAAGTCGACGTCCACTGTGTCTGCGTGGCTCTGGGATCCTTCTACGCCAGGGGTCCACAAACTTTTTTAGTCAAGGGCCAAGTCAACATACTTCAAACTAATGGGGGGGCGGAGTATACATAATATGATGTAGAAAACATTACATTGAACCTAGGTAGTGTAAGCTATTACCTGTTTACATGTGCAGCCCTTTTGTCTCCTATTTAACCAAAGCAGATATTATGCCCCCAATACAGCATGTGCAGATAGTGAAGAGTACTCAGGGAGCAACCTGTCATCCAATTGGACAGCAGTGTCACCTGATGCGGCATAGGTTCGGAAGCCGGAGTGCTTGCTGGCTTCCCTGTGGATTGGTGGTGCCAGCACTGCTATTCTATATGTGAGACACCGATATTTAATGATGCAGTGGACCGCATCTATAAGTAATACATTTTGTGAGGGGGGGGGGGGGTGAAGAAGCTCAGGGGGGCCGCATTCGGCCCACGGGCCTTAGTTTGAAGACCATTGTTTTATGCGCTCCCATGGCCAAGAGCATCCTGCACAGACGCAATATGAGAAAATCTCTACTGTGCCTGCGTAGTATGCTCCCAGCGACGGGAGCGCGGACGAGCATGATCAGGGCCGCGCAGGCACAGTGGACGGTGACTGTCAGAAGCGGACGTAAGCCGTGGCAGCGGAATGGAGGATAATTTAGTAACGCTGCAGGCACAGGGCAGCTGCGGGGGGCTGGCAGAAGACCAGCGTTTTAAAAAATGCCTCCATTGACTTGCATTAAAATGGCCGCAATCACAAATTTTTAAGATTGCAATGCAATTTTAAACGCAAGTCAATGGGAGAGTTTTTTACAAAACCGCTCAGAAGGCACTGATGGTCAGAAAAACGGTCAGAAAGCACTTATGTGTCTACAGCCTTACCCCATCGGAAAAATGCCTTGTGGCAATTTCACTCACTATATGTCAGAACAAAAAAAACTGGGCATTGGCCGCGACAGTGTTTTCATTTCCCAAAATGGAATGTTTGCCTTCATGTTCACAATGTTGTTGGAAGTCGAGACGTCCAGATAGAATAACAGTTCGAAGCTTTCACCACTTCCACCTCCTCTCGTCACTTTCATTAACCCTCTCAGCGCCCCAGGGCTGGCAGGACAGGAAGGACACTTCTTATACGGGGTCCGGGGAGGGGGGGGGGGGGGGGATCTTGATGGAAAAACACAGGAAACAGCTTCCTCTTCGGACATCAGCAACATGGAAAGTCATTGTAAGAAAACAATCGCCGCTGGCTCAGCATGTCGGACACGCTGGTGCCGCCATCTTTATTTCCGCCCATTCTGTCGGCGAGACATTTTCATGTCGGCGGACAGGACTCGGGAAACAGGGCTTTTTTTTACTCCAGAGAAAAAAAAAAACAAAAAAAACTTAAATCAGGAAATATGTTTCAAAAATGATTATTCGCCAGTCAGCCCGACGTGCCAAAATCCAACCATAGCGCAATCAAGATCCTCATGCATAAATCGTTTTTTATCATTCGATTCCCAGCAGATTAGATCACTCTGAAGCAATTCCTTTAAAGGACACCAAGGCAAAAATATGCTAATGAAATAAAAAATTGTATCTATCTTCCTCCTCCTAAAAATGACTTTTTAAGATATTCTACAGTGTTATTTATGTTTAAATCTACTTTTTAAAGGGGCACTATGGCAAAAAATGATAAAATGTAAAATATGTGCAAACAAACAAATAAGAAGTACATTTTCCAGAGTAAAATGAGCCATACATTAATTTACTGTTGCCGTCACTTACAGTAGGTAGTAGAAATCTGACAGAAGTGACATGTTTTCGAATAGTCCATATCTTCATGGGGAATTCTCAGGGATTTATTTATTTTCAAAAGCACTTAGTGAATGGCAGTTGCTCCATCCAACTGCCAAAAAAAACTGTGTAGCGAGCAGAGAGGCTGGCCAGCATCATCGTTTAAATCCCTTTTAGGGAATGTCTTTATTGAGAATAAAAGCCTTGCCGAGAATCCCTTATTAAGAGATGAACTAGTCCAAAACCTGGTCACTTCTGTCTACTACCTACCATCAGTGACAGCAACATAGGAGAAAAGTAATTTATGGCTCATTTTACTCTTCTTGTGGGAGGGGTTTCACCACAATATCAGTCATACAGCGCCCCCTGATGGTCTTTTTGTGAAAAGGAATAGATTTCTCATGTAAAAGGGGGTATCAGCTACTGATTGGGATAAAGTTCAATTCTTGGTCGGAGTTTCTCTTTAAGGTGTCTTAGTGCAAAAACATGTGAGGTTTCCAATTCATTTTCAAATTTACTTTGGCCTAGATTGGCTTCTTTTCTTGTGGTGGTTCTACGTCACTGTTGGACTGGTCTACTTTCAAACAAGGGGTGTCCCTAATTTTTGGGCCACTCAGTGTATACACATGTTACCCACATCACACTACAGGCCCCCCAGGAACAGGTGAAGCCATTACACGTTGGATCTAATTAGGTTGAAGTTTTCTTCTGAACAGGATAAGAGTTAAAAGATACAGAGAGCAGACACGATAGTCATCACATGTAATGATAAAAGCTCTCCCCCCATCTGCCACTCCCCCCCCCCCCCCCCCCCTACAAAATAACTGCTTTGTTCATTTTCTTTAATCACCCCAGGGAAGCAGCTGCAGCCACTTTGAGGGACAGAAAGTGTCTGTTATTAATTAAACATATCGGGCAATTAGTAGCAACACTTCATATTAAATGAGTCCAGTGCTGTCATGTTGTCGGGCTGGGGGGGGAGGAGGGGGGGGGGGGGGGAGGTATCTGCAGGGATGGTGATCTGCACAGCGAGAAAGATGGAGGCCAAAGAGGGAAACTATTCTAACAGAAATCTAATTTTTGGTTTGTTTGTGGTGTTATTGTCCATGATCATCTCGGGTGAAAACCTAGTGTCAGCACATTGGTCCCACAATGTCATCAGCACCCCCCTGTACCGGACCGCCAGACGGAGAATGTCCATCTAGCTCTGTTTGAGGGCCCTTGGCAATCTCTCATCTCTACAGAACAGAGCAGGATGCCCGACACATGTCTGTACAACCATAGGTCTACTGAAGTGACCACCAATGATCATTAGGGATGATAGTAACTGAGCATCTGTATGCACTTTCAGGTGCAACACACAGTCTATAAAGAGAACCTGTCTTAAATGGGTCTTTCTAAAAAATAGTAAGCTTCTGGTACGGTTCTGTTCAATATCTTTATCATGCCAGAGGAAGGAACGTAAAGTTTTGAAAGCTTTGCAAGAAATCTAGAGTTTGACATTAATGACCTTAATTTAGAACTTCCTCTCTGCTTTAAAAGATAAGCACCCGCATAATAATCTTTAAAGAAAAACCTTTCTTTGTTACAGCTGATACAGATCCTGCAATAATTCTGCAGTGCGTCTACTTACTACTTTCATGTAAGCAGACATAGGGTTAACATTAGGGATGGTCGGAATGCCAATTTCCGATTCCGCGGTAAATCCGCATTCCGTCATGTACCGATTACGCTTTCCGCTACCAATTTCCGCATTCCAACGCGGAATTTCCGGGGGCTTTGCTATTAACCGCTAAAGTCGGTGGATTTTTACTGTAATGTAAAATGCAGGAAATAGGCATAAGCAGATTTTCTGCATTTTACATTACAGTAAAAATCCGCCGACTTTAGCGGTTAATAGCAAAGCCCCCTTAAAGAGGAACTGTAACGACAAAACGGCCCCTGGGGGTACTCACCTCGGGTGGGGGAAGCCTCCGGATCCTAATGAGGCTTCCCACGCCGTCCTCCATCCGTCAGGGGTCTCGCTGCAGCCCTCCGTGCAGCGGTGACGTAATATTTACCTTCCTGGCTCCTGCGCAGGCGCTCTGACGGCTGTCGGCGCCGAAGTAGGCGGAAATACCCGATCGCCGTCGGGTCTGCTCTACTGCGCAGGCGCAAGTTTCCGGCGCCTGCGCAGTAGAGCGGACCCGACGGAGATCGGGTATTTCCGTCTATTTCCGTGCCGAAAGTCGCCACAGCGCCCCCGCTGGAGCCAGCAAAGGTAAATATTGAACTGACAGTCGGCACAGTCGCCGGCTGTTCGGAGGGCTGCGGCGAGACCCCCGTGGGACAGAGGACGGCGTGGGAAGCCTCATTAGGATCCGGAGGCTTCCCCCACCCGAGGTGAGTACCCCCCAGGGGATCTTTTTAATGTTACAGAGTCTCTTCAAGTCCTAGAAACACCAAATTTTCAGGGTTTATTAAACCGAATCTTGTGAACAAGATGCAAAAAAAAAAAGAAGAAGTTTTCAAAAAGACCTTATAGTTTTTGAGAAAATCGATGTTAAAGTCGGGTGGAATTTCCACGATTTCCGGCGGAAATTTCCGCGATTTCCGGCAGAAATCCGCCTACGGCGCTTGCATTACCGAAATGCAATTTCCAATCGGAATTTCGGAAATTGCATTTCCGCTGAATCCGAATGAACATCCCTAGTTAACATCCTGTGTTTACAAATTAGCTGCTCTGCCAGGCAGCCAGCTGACACAGCTGAGAGATCAAATTACAGTTGTGATTAGTCACAGATGAGGGGGAATTAGACAGGCTAAACCAACGGTCCTCAAACTAAGGCCCGCGGGCCGAATGCGGCCCCCCAAGGCTTTTTCACTGGCCCCCAAACACAATGTATAAGTTATAGATGCAGCCCACTGCACCTTTAAATATTGGCGACCCGCATATAGAATAGCAGTGCTGGCACCACCCATCCACATACTGTAGAAGCCAGTGAGCAGTCATTCTCTCCAATGCTGCATCAGGTGACACTGCGATCCAATTGGACGGCAGGCTGTCACCTGGGTATGCTTCACTGTCTGGTGCACAAAGACGTTCTTCGGGCGCTGCATGACTGAATGGCTGCTGCTGGGAGTTCTCCTCCAGGCATGATTCAGGGAAATCCATACCTAGATTCAATGGAATGTTTTTCAACATATTTTAATGTATATTCTGCCCCCCCCCCCCCCCCCAGCAGTCTGACGTATGCTGACCCGCCCCTTGACCGAAAAAGATTGGGGACCCCTGAGCTACACTCTCTAAATACATACAGGGTGCCTTTCTCTCTGTGTTCCTTCTGTCCTGTGCAACAGATCAGGTCCACTTTAAAAGGTATTTCTTAAATCAACATTTGTTGTTTTGATAAACAGTAGGTTCTTCTCTACACAACTATGACCAGACCAAACCCCACCTGTATTCATATTATGAATCTGCATACTGACTCTCAATATTGCAGCCATCACTGAATAGAGGCAGCCACACACTTCCTGTGAGTGGCTCCGATACCTCTGAGGGCGGGACTTGGCGCACCAGCCTGAAGAGAACAGCTGACCATGGGTTTCACACTGACATATGACTCATGCTCTGCCCACTGACATATGACGAATGCTCCGCCCACAGACATATGACTCATGCGATACCCACAGACATATGACGCATGCTCCGCCCACAGACATATGACGCATGCTCCGCCCACAGACATATGACGCATGCTCCGCCCACAGACATATGACTCATGCGATACCCACAGACATATGACGCATGCTCCGCCCACAGACATATGACGCATGCTCCGCCCACAGACATATGACTCATGCGATACCCACAGACATATGATGAATGCTCCGCCCACTGACATGACGCATGCTCCGCCCACAGACATATGACGCATGCTCCGCCCACAGACATATGACGCATGCTCCGCCCACAGACATATGACGCATGCTCCGCCCACAGACATATGACGCATGCTCCGCCCACAGACATATGACGCATGCTCCGCCCACAGACATATGACGCATGCTCTGCCCACTGACATATGATGAATGCTCCGCCCACAGACATATGACGCATGCACTGTCCACTTTTTACAACATCCAGAGTCAGTGTCATGTAGGGGCCAATAAACATGTTTACTATAAAACTGAAGTTTTATCATATCCGGGTTTACTATACCAGACAGTTCCAGATTTACACTTTAGGAGCTTGTAGCGCAGAGATTCTAGCGCCCTAAATTCGGCCCCTCAACACAGGCCACACCTATAATCCTGGCCCTTATCTTCTTATATCACATAAAGAGCTAAATGTATATGAACCTAGCAGCAGAGTAATTCAAAGAGTGGACCAGCCCAGAAAATTCTTGGATAAGGCACCCTCTACTTTAATAATAAAAAAAATAAAAATTACATATATATACACACACACAGTGGCTTGCAAAAGTATTCGCCCCCCTTGAAGTTTTCCACATTTTGTCACATTACTGCCACAAACATGGATCAATTTTTATTGGAATTTCACATGAAAGACCAACACAAAGTGGTGTACACCTGAGAAGTGGAACGAAAACCATACATGATTCCAAACATTTTTTAAAAATAAATAACTGAAAAGTGAGGTGTGCGTAATTATTTAGCCCCCTTTGGTCTGAGTGCAGTCAGTTGCCCATAGACATTGCCTGATGAGTGCTAATGACTAAATAGAGTGCACCTGTGTGTAATCTAATGTCAGTACAAATACAGCTGCTCTGTGACGGCCTCAGAGGTTGCCTAAGAGAATCTTGGGAGCCACAACACCATGAAGTCTAAAGAACACACCAGACAGGTCAGGGATAAAGTTATTGAGAAGTTTAAAGCAGGCTTAGGCTACAAAAAGATTTCCAAAGCCTTGAACATCCCACGGAGCACCGTTCAAGTGATCATTCAGAAATGGAAGGAGTATGGCACAACTGTAAACCTACCAAGACAAGGCCGTCCATTTAAACTCACAGGCCGAACAAGGAGATCAGAGATCAGAAATGCAGTCAAGAGGCCCATGGTGACTCTGGACGAGCTGCAGAGATCTACAGCTCAGGTGGGGGGAATCTGTCCATAGGACAACTATTAGTCATGCACTGTACAAAGTTGGCCTTTATGGAAGAGTGGCAAAAAGAAAGCCATTGTTCACAGAAAAGCATAAGAAGTCCCATTTGCAGTTTGCCACAAGCCATGTGGGGGACACAGCAACCATGTGGAAGAAGGTGCTCTGGTCAGATGAGACCAAAATTGAACTTTTTGGCCAAAATGCAAAACGCTATGTGTGGCAGAAAACTAACACTGCACATCACTCTGAACACACCATCCTCACTGTCAAATATGGCGGTGGCAGCATCATGCTCAGGGGGTGCTTCTCTTCAGCAGGGGCAGGGAAGCTGGTCAGAGTTGATGGGAAGATGGATGGAGCCAAATACAGGGCAATCTTGGAAGAAAACCTCTTGGAGTCTGCAAAAGACTTGAGACTGGGGCGGAGGTTCACCTTCCAGCAGGACAATGACCCTAAACATAAAGCCAGGGCAACAATGGAATGGTTTAAAACAAAACATATCTATGTGTTAGAATGGCCCAGTTAAAGTCCAGATCTAAATCCAATCGAGAATTTGTGGCAAGATCTGAAAACTGCTGTTCACAAACGCTGTCCATCTAATCTGACTGAGCTGGAGCTGTTTTGCAAAGAAGAATGGGCAAGGATTTCAGTCTCTAGATGTGCAAAGCTGGTAGAGACATACCCTAAAAGACTGGCAGCTGTAATTGCAGCAAAAGGTGCTTCTACAAAGTATTGACTCAGGGGGCTGAATAATTACGCACACCCCACTTTGCAGTTATTTATTTGTAGAAAATGTTTGGAATGATGTATGATTTTCGTTCCACTTCTCACATGTACACCACTTTGTGTTGGTCTTTCACGTGGAATTCCAATAAAATTGATTCATGTTTGTGGCAGTAATGTGACAAAATGTGGAAAACTTCAAGGGGGCCGAATACTTTTGCAACCCCCTGTATATGGCCCTAGTTATCTTACAAAACAGGCTGCACACAATCAGGAACGGGGCTACACACAACTAAGTAACCACCTTACATTACCTCAAGCCTATCCCCCACCAAGATGAGAAGAGCAGGCGGGCAATGGCAAGGTGTGTGGCCAGATGCACAGCTAATCTGCGCTGAGGGAGGAGCATGCAATACTCACCCCACTACTCTCACTTTTACAGGAGACAATGCTTAAAGAGGAACTTCAGCCTAAACAAACATACTGTCATTAAGTTACATTAGTTATGTTAATTAAAATAGATAGGCAATATAATCTCTTAAGCTGAGTACACACGTACGATAACGATCGTTCAAAAACGAACGATAACGACAATCGGAACGATAATCGTGCGTTCAAAAAGTGTGAACGATCGTTTTTGTGAACGATAACGATCGTTATCGTTCAATCGGACCGATCCAACCCGGCGGATTTTTTCGAAAGATAATCGTTCAATCGTTGCAGTGTGTACAAAGATCGTCCGATAACGCATGTTCTTATTGCCTGTCATAACGTCACTTCCGTTTGCGCACGCATTTTTTAATCGTTCGTCGTTCAGTACTTTATACTTATATCGTTCACGTGTGTACACAATCGTTCATTACGAACGATCTTTTCGGTCTAATTTGAATATCGTGTAAACGTCACGAATCGTTCGTAACGAACGATCTTTATCGGACGTGTATACGAACCTTTACCCACCCTGTTTTAAAAGAACAGGCAAATGTTTGATTTCATGGGGGCAGCCATATTTTTGGTTGAAAGGAGGTGACAGGGAGCATGAGACACAGTTCCAACTGTCCTGTGTGCTGATCACCCCTCCCAGTTGCTAGGCAACGTGAACAAAATAGGAAATCCCATCATGCTTTGCACAGCATCAGGGAAAAAAAGCCCAGGCAGTTTTCTCTGATGGGTGGAGCTTGGCTAAAAATGCAGCTAAAAATGATGCTTTGGTAAGAAAAACAAAGTTCTGTTGCTGTGAAACTGTTAAAGAAACACAAAGCCTTTTCAGTTCTGCTGAGTAGATTTTTAATCCGGAGGTTTCGCTTTAAGCCTGGGGTCTCCGTCCCTCACTACATGCCTGTGGCTGCCGGACTGGAGCCGGCTGGTGAGAGACATCGCCCTCCGGCTCTGCTGAGAGAATGAGAATTTGGGGAGGAAGGTGAGCCGCCTCTGCCACACAAGGCGCCTGTAGACAGGTGCCTTATGGTAAATCCAGCCCTAAAACCAGGCATTGCTTCCATAGACTTATAATGGAGATTGTCCAGGACCTGAAGCGGTAGTTAAAGAGGAACTCCAGTGAAAATAATGTAATAAAAAAGTGCTTAATTTTTACAATTATGTATAAATGATTTAGTCAGTGTTTGCTCATTGTAAAATCTTTCCTCCCCCTGATTTAGGGCTAGCTCACACTGGGTGATTTTTCATCGATTTGCTGATCACTGGCGACCAGCAAAGCTCTGCTGCTAATGCAAGTCAATGGTAGCGTTCACACTGTAGCAATCGCCAGTGATTGGTGATTTGCAGATCGTGCATGCAGCATTTTTGGAGTGATTTTGGAGCGATTGCATTTCAAGGTTATAAAATCACAAAACGCAATCACTTCTAAATTGCTTTCCTGTACAGTAAAAAGCAGCTTTTTGCTGATCGCCAGTGATCAGCAAAAACGCTGCCAAAGCGCCCAGAGTGAACTAGCCCTTACATTCTGATATTTATCACATGGTGACATTTTTACTGCTGGCAGGTGATGTCACTGGAAGGAGATGCTGCTTGCTTTTTTTTGGGCAGTTGGAAACAGCTGTTATTTCCCACAATGCAACAAGGCTCCCACAGTGTGTGATGTCAGGACCACAGAGCTGTGAGGCGCTGACATCACACTGTGGGAGGGGTTTCACCACAATATCAGCCATACAGCGCCCCCTGATGATCTGTTTGAGAAAAGAAATTGATTTCTCATGGGAAAGGGGGTATCAGCTACTGATTGGGATGGAGCTCAATTCTTGGTCACGATTTCTCTTTAACCACACCTAAATGTTTACTGCCGTATACCAGAGTTTATTATAACAAGATTATACTGTAGTGCTTTTTACTCTGGGAGAAATGGTTTTCTTATAAGTATAGCGGTATTATACGTTTTACAAATGTTAGCGTTAGTGTTCCTGTAAAGTGTTTACTTGTGGGGTCACGGGGTAATCTCCCCCCCATACGACCCCAGCAGAGCCGCCTCTGATCCTGTACATTCTGCAGACATTCATTCCTCATCCTGCCTGGCTACTGGATTATCCGGAGGACATGAATCTGTTTGCAGGACCTCTGACCTCCGATGTGTGTTATGCCTGTACCAAAAATATAAATAAACTAGACTAAGACTTCATAAATAAACTGAGATGTAAAGTCAGCCGCTGAGTCCATTTATAACTCGCAGTCTGACATACAGGAATCCCATTTAAAGGGGGAAATAAAATGGTGACTGGATCATGCAGGAAGAGGTCACTGCTCGGGCCTCAAGAAGGATAGACATTCCATGCGTTATTTAGAATAATAGACCCTCTTTACAATTAATTAGGTTGGAAAAGTATTTTTTCTGTAGACAGATCAAAAGAGGAAAGCAAAAATCTGATTGGTTGATTGGTGCATGCAGCACCGCCCCTTCTCTGGCACACGAGCAAAAGTGAGAAGAAGAAAAAACAGCTCCCCTAGTGGTGATTAGTGGCAGAGCAGGATGGATCAGCAAAGACACAGGGGCCTATTTATAATAGGTGGAGACCAGCTGATCGCCAAAAAAGTGCATCATTTCTGCAGATCACTGCAAGGGAGTATTGCATGCTTCCCTATTCCGGTTATTGGAGGTGCCCTTTAAATGTTCCCCCCCACCCCTTCACCCAATGTGTGCTACTGTACATAGTCTGCAGCAAGGCTATTCCATACCACCCACTGCAGTGATTCTGAGAGAGGGCACATGGTCACATGGTGTTAGGGGTGTTGAAAGAATCCCTGTAAAATTGGGAGGGTGTCAAATGGCAGACAATGGGGTGGAGCTAAGAACTCCTCTATTGTGGAATGGAATGCATAATGTAAACAATCCCCAGTTGTCAGCAGCCGTCTGCTGTACCGTAACCCCCCCCCCCCATGTAGCTCTCGATTGCGAAATGTGACATGAGGATACCGGGAGCCGCACGGAGTTAGCAGTACAGTGGGCGGCTGCTGAAGACTGTGAAGCGGACCTGTTGTGTTCTGTAGTAACAGAGGCAGTAGAGCTAAAACTAGATCTATTCAAAGAATTCGTCGACTCTCTACAGAAAACAGTGTCTTCACTCCACGTTCCTAGCCAGGGCAGAACAGGAACCAACCACCCACTACAGTCCAGATAATCTTATCCAGCAATACAAGTAAAACAGTGACATCTACAGGCCAGATGTGTAAACACCACATATCCGCTTCATCAAACAAATGTCAAGTGTGCTTAATATCCAATTATAATACCAACGGGAACCACTGGAGAAGGTAAAAGACACTGTTCTGCATATGGGGGGGGGGGGGGGGGGGGGGGGCTTGTAGCCCTTTCCTGACTTGTGAGCAGCCACAATTCGTAACCACAGGCCCTCACTGAGCTCCTTTGTCTCAGGGTACGTTTCCACTTGTGCGGCGCGATTTAAACGGGAAAATCGCGGCAACGAATCCGCATGCAGTTGCGGTTTCGTTGGCGTTTCTATGCGGATTTTCACACGGAATCGCTCATGGTTTGCGCAACACGATTTTAACTAGGTCAATGCCGGCAAGCATTGACATGGGTTTTTAAGCGGAAAAGCACGTGGAAACTCCAGGAAAACCGCAAGACTAAAACGCTTGCGGTTTTCCTATTTAGCTACATTACCGATGAATCGCATGCGGGTGTGCGGCGTGCGAATTTTGATGGGTCTGCCGTGCAGATTTTTTCTGTACGACAAATTGCACAGAATCCCGCACAATTGGTAACTGGCCTATTTACTGCAATGCGTTTTGCAAATCTGCATGCAGAAAACGCATGCAGATTCGCTGTAGTGGAAACGGGCCCTTAGCCATGGCTGTCCACAAACCAACTGCAGAGAGCTGCGGTTTTTCACCTGTTGAGTTGATTATACTAGCTGTTCTCAATGAATTAGGGTAATTAGGATGCTTTAGAACAGCTTGGACTATTTGGAATAGTATAGAACTTTTTCCCACAGACTGACAGTTTTTGAAAGTTATTAATATTTTTGGACTGGACACTTTTTGCTCAAATGTAAATAAAAGCTGAGTTTTTTTTCCCCACACAATAATGCCTCTTGTACATCGTCTTATTATCTTTTGGGAGACACCTCTGTCATTTCCTGTCAAAAAATTACTTGCTGGTTGATTAAAAGTTAGTCAAAATTTGCCAGGGGTATGAATAATTATGGGCAGCACTGTGTTACTGACCTTTATACAAAAGCTACAAAAAAGTAACAAGCATCCTTCAATAATAATAATAACCCACAAAGTATAAATGGTAAGTTATACCCAACATGCCGAGCCACGGACCTGTTGCTAGGCAAAGTTGCGGAGCTGCTCTGTCGGAGGTAATCTCGCCTCGGGCTGGAAGAGATCGGCAGTAATTATTTGTGTGCGGCGGGGGAGGCCAGAGCCAGGCACGGAAACAGACTATAAATATTCACGAGTCCCAGTTTTTGCTAATTAACGCAGCCTTGATGCTTTGGCGAATTGTGAAATCGTAATAAGTGGCGTTCCCCCGTGGCTGGGAACTGTCATTTCGCGGAGGATGAAAAAAAAACGCAGGAGAAGAAACAAGAAGCGCAAGACGTCTGGGATGGGGAAAACTCTGGCAAGATCACCCGTCTGTTCGGGGAGATAGGCACCTCGGTGTTCGCGCTGAGTTCCGGCTTGCGACCTGACATAGTCATACCTTTACATACTCTGTTCACACTGACAGCTTTTGTGTGGCCGATTAGAGGCCCGCCTCCTTATGTGGAAGTGGGCGGTCTCTGCTCTTAAAGGTTGACTCCAAACTATAGAAATGGGATGACACCACATTCAGTGTGGCCATGCTCAAATATCAACAGCCTCTTATCAGAATCAGAATTTTGCCTTCTTTAAGGGAACCTTAAAGAGGAACTTCAGCCTAAACAAACATACTGTCATTAAGTTACATTAGTTGTGTTAATTAAAATAGATAGGTAATATAATCTCTTACCCACCCTGTTTTAAAAGAACAGGCAAATGTTTGATTTCATGAGGGCAGCCATCTTTTTGGTTGAAAGGAGGTGACGGAGCATGAGACACAGTTCCAACTGTCCTGTTTGCTGATCACCCCTCCCAATTGCTAGGCAACGTGAATAACATAGGAAATCCCATCATGCTTTGCACAGCATCAGGGGGAAAAAGTTCGGGCAGTTTTCTTTGATTAGTGGAGCTTAGCTAAAAATGCAGCTAAAAATGATGCTTTGGTAAGAAAAACAAAGTTCTGATGCTGTGTGATGCTTAAATAAACACCAAGCCTTTTCCAGTTCTGCTGAGTAGATTTTTAGTCCGGAAGTTCACATTAACTGAGAGGGATAAGGATGATTTCCTTTTAAACAATACCAGTTGCCTGGCAGCCCTGCTGATCTCTTTGGCTGCAGTAGTGGCTGAATCACACACCTGAAACAAGAATGCAGCTAATCCAGACTGATTTCAGTCAGAGCACCTGATCTCTATGCTTATTCAGGGGCTGTGGCTAAAAGTATAAGGGCTTGTTTCCACTGTAGCGGTGCGGAATCGCCTGGATTCCACCGCAGAAGAAATCGCATGCAGGTGCGTTTTTTTACGCGTTATTTTACGAGATTACGCATGCGATTTCGCATAGGTTAGGCTATGTGCGTTTTTAACCATGTCACTGCCTGTGTTAATTTACATTGGTTCCTATGCGGAATCGCATGCGTAATCGCGTAAAATAACGCAAAAAAACGCATGCAATTTCCCTATTAAATACATTAGCGGCGATTCGCATGCATTCCACTAGCAGGCGAATTCGTTGGCTCTTTTGTGCGTTTTTTCACCGCTCATAAAAACGCACCACGCAAACGCTACAGTGGAAACAGGTCCATTCACTTGCATTACATGTGCGAATCTGCATGCGTTGGACGCATGCAGATTCGCGATAGTGGAAACGAGCCCTTAGAGACACAGGATCAGCAGGAGAGTCCAGCAACTGGTATTATTTTAAAATTAAAAATCCACATCCTTCTCAGTTTAGGTTCCATTTAAAGTGGACCTGAACTCTTGCATAGGGCAGAAGGAAAACCTAGATGAATCATCCCTGTATGTGTTTAGAGAGTTTAGCCTGTCTAATGCCCCCTCATCTGTGACCAATCACAACTGTAATTTGATCTCTCAGTTGTGTCAGCTGGCTCCCTCGGCAAAGCAGCCAATTCGGAAACACAGGATGTTAACCCTATGTCTGCTTCCATAAGAACAGGAGGTAGACCCGCTTCAGATTTATTGCAGGCTTTGTATCAGCTGTAGCAAAGAAATGTTTTTCTTTAAAGTTTTTTTACACTGTGGCTTATCTTTTTACAGCAGAGAGGAAGTTCTGAGTTCAGGTCCGCATTAATGTCTAATCTACGTAAATTTCTTGCAAAGCTTTCTAAACATTAACATCACTAGAAAAATAAAGTACGATAAAGAAAAAGAAAAGGAGGAAGAGGAAAAAAAATGTAAGAGGTGCTGAAAAACTCTATAAACAACAGCAGCAAAAATAACTGTATGAAGCGGCAACTCATAGGCCTTGTTCACACAACACATGTTCCTGTGCGCATTTCAGTAACACGTATAGGGTGTGACATGCAGGAACATCAGAAGTGTGTAGACTGGCTGATGTTCAGACTACACGCGCTATCGCACTGCTGCACGCATCTTTCAGCAAAGTGCAGCTTTCATCAGCAGCACAACGCATGGCGGCGCGGATGGCGTGCGATTGAGCGCGTTGCATTCCGATCGATCTGCGTCTTGATGACGTAAACGAGACCTTACACAGCTACGTAACATCCGGCTCAGTGTCACTTACTCCTCCGAGGGTCTCCTCCGTCCGGCGGGTGCGATCGTCCTGCGGTCTCGCCCCTTCGGAAGAGCAGAGCGCGGCTGTGTGAATCCTCCGGACGTCTCCGCTTCTGCGCCTGCAGAGCGAAAAGAAGAAAAGATGAATTAGTATAAATAATATAATAAACACCGCGTTCTCGTGCGACGGAGCCCATTTCAAAGCCTTAAAAAACCTCCAATCGCGCCACAATAAGATTATTTAAATGAGGGCAACAGTGGAGCAGCGTGCGTCTCATACATATTCATGGCGCTTCATTTGCATGAAGGCCTCATTAAGCGGTTTTAATTGGCACTATCTTATCCCAAGGACGCGGCGTTGGGTGAAATCAGAGGTAGGGACGGGCCGGGGGCAGCGCGTCCGCTTTGTATTACACCGCCGAACAGGCAGAATTGATATTGAAATTCAATGAATCATTTAATTGCGGAGAGCTTGGTTTGCTTCGGGAACATCCTGTTATTTCTTTTGCTACGTTCATTAGTTTTAGAGATGGGCCTAAATGACGTGTTGTTCATCGGACACGACGCCCTCGGCCATATATCGCGCAGAGCGAAACGAGAGGCGAATTCCCTCCGTAGGGTGCGCCAATCAGTTCTCTAAACTGCGGGACAACCATATACTCAAAGGGAACCCAAGGTGAGAGGTATATGGAGGCTGACATGCTTGTTTACTTTTAAATAATGCACCTTCCCTGGCTGTCCTGCTGATCCTCTGCCTCTAATACTTCTGGTCATAGCCCCTGAACAAGCATGCAGCATATGAGGTGTTTCTGACATTAACCTATTTTGGTTCCTGGACGTAGAAACTACGTCCAGGAACCACGCGCGCTCTCGCGGCCGATCGAGCGCGTGCACGCGCGCTCCCGGCCCGCGGTTCGTTAGCCAGGCAATCAGTGTATAGGGCTATGGTGCCCGATCACTGATTCCTCTCCCCCGCTGAAAAAGCGACAGCTTCTCTCGGAAGCTTCGCTTTTTCTGGCTTTAACGTACCCCATGCATCGCTCTAAGCGTGTGTTACGCTTAGAGTGACGCCATGTAAACAAACTCATGGCTGCCATCTTGTGGCCAAAAAGTAAAACTACAACTAATACCTTTAGTCATAGCCCCTGACCAAGCATGCAGATCAGGTGCTCTGACTGACGTGTGGCTGGATTAGCTGCATGCTAGTTACATGTGTGTGATTCAGATGCTACTGGTGCATGAAAGATCAGCAGGACAGCGAGGCAACTGGTGTTTGAAGTGGACCTGAACACAGGGACATAAGGGAAACAGAGAGAAATGCATCCTGTGTGTTTTTAGAGAAAAGAGCCAGTCTAATTCCCCCTCGTTTTTAAGTAATCACAAGTGTAATTTGAGCTCTCAGTTATGTCAGCAGAGAAATTCGGCAGACACAGCTAATATGTAAACACAGCATGTTAACACTTTGGGCTTGATTCACTATGCGGTGCTAACCTACTTAGCACGTCTAAAGTCATTAGGCGCGCTAACCAGGGTGCTAAGTAGGTTAGCGCCGGATTTCTCAATCAGATCGCGCGCTAAGTACCGCGCGCAAACTCCTATGCGCGCGCTAAGTCCCATAGGCTTTAATGGGCACTTTGCGCGGAGCGCCCTGCGCTCTGTGAAGTGCGTGCGTAAAGTTTTACGCGCGAAAAGCTCGTTTAGACGTGCTAAGGGTGTTTTCACAGCCGTGCTAACAGTTAGCACCGCTTTGTGAATGAAGCCCTATGTCTGCTTCCATGAAAGCAGGATGTAGACACACTGCAGATTGATTGCAGGATTTGTTATCAGCTGTAACAAAGAAATGTTTTTCTTAAAAGTCATTATGCTGTTGTGTGTCTTTTAGAGCAGAGAGGAAAGTTCAAGTCCGCTTTAAAAGGAAATAAATACGGCAGCCATCATTTACTGCAAAGGTATGATGATGATTATTAATATATAGTATTTATATAGCACCGACATCTTCTGCAGCGCTGTACAGAGTATATTGTCTTGTGACTTAAAGGAAACCGGAGATGAATGAAAAGGAAAGTTTTATATACATACCTGGGGCTTCCTCCAGCCCCCTTCGCCCTGATATGTCCCTCGCTGTCCTCCTCTGTTGCCTTGTTCCACCACAAGGGTGTAGCAATAGGGGTTGCAGAGGTAGTGACCGCATCGGGGCCCTTGGGCCAGAGGGGCCCCGCAGGGCCCTCCCTCAACTACAGTATTAGCTCTCTATTGGTCCTGTGCTGGTAATAATCACTTCTATAGATGCTTTGACTTGTGATAATCATTAACAAGCTGCTCCCCATCCCCTTCTTGCACCTCTGACACTGTAGTTGCCATTGGCAGGTTTTGGTGCGCCGTATCAACTGTTATGTATAGAGTGCTTGGGAGGGGCCCAATGTAAAACGTGCATCGGGGCCCATTGCTCCTTAGCTACACCACTGTTCCTCCGCTATGTCTCCAGGTAACTTCGGCTTACTGTACTACTGCGCTCCCTGCTGAGGCAGCACGAAAGGGAAGCGCACGCGGCTACACTGCACCTGTACCGACCGGCCAAAGTTACCGGGAGGATCCAGGAGGGGGAGGAGAACGGTGAGGGAGCTATCAGGCTGTAGGGGGCTGGAGGAAACCCCAGGTATATATGAATTTTTACTTTGGATTCATGTTAGGTACACTTTAAGGGTACGTTCACCCTAGGGTGGAAAAAAAAACGCGCCCTAAAATCGCTAGTGCAATAAATCCTTATGGGATAGTTCATATTTCCGTTTCGTCATCTTTCCGCACAGCAAAGCGCTGCCTGTACCATTTTTAAGGTGATTTTGCTATAATAGAAGGTATAGGAAAAGCGCAAAATGCCCACAAAATCGCTTTGTGCGGTAATAAATATATTGTATTTATTCTTTTTCGAGTCAAATAGTTCACTTCCTGACTTGCGAGAGGAAGTAAAAAAAAACAAAAAAAAAAACACCCTTTACAAAAAATCGTAGCGCCAAGGTAAGCGCTAGGGAGGGGAAAAAACTATCACTCACAAAATTCGCAAAACGCTAACGATTTTAGATGTGAACAAAGCCTTACTGTCCCTCAGAGGGGCTCACAGTGTAATCCCTACCATAGTCACACGTCTATGTATGTATTGTGTAGTGTATGTATCGCAATCTAGAGAAATTTTTTTAGGGGGAAGCCAATTAACTTATGTATGTTTTTGGGGTGTGGGAGGAAACCAGAGTGCCCGGAGGAAACTTACACAGACACGAGGAGAACTTTATGCAGATAGGGATTCGAACAAGAGACTCAGTGCTGCAAGGCGAAAGCGCTAACCACTACACCGCTGTGCTGCCAAAGCTCTCTGTACCCCTGAGATATTTTTTTACCAGGTCACCAACCCACTTTTCTGACTTCCTAAGTCGGATGGATGGCATTACATAAAACACAGTAGATTCATTTTATTCATGCCTACAAATCCCAGTTGTGAGTTCATTACTGCAGCCACCAGCGGCCTCATCCTTCGCTTTGATGTTTGTGTAACAATCCGCGCGGTGGGCGGGGGCATCCTGTAGAGTTGCCACTGAGCCCTGAGGAGCCCCCCACCGACATGAAAGCCAGCAGAGCTGCCCATCACCGTCGTGGCAACAACCAGGAAGGCCGCACTCAGGCGAGGAAGAGAGATGAGAGCCCAGCGGGGCCGGAACATTACTCTCCAGGTGTGCCAGTCAATCTATCTCCGCCACCTGAGCCGCCGCTTGCTTGGCAGACGCTACCAGCTCTGTTCCTGAGCCTTCACCTTGGCTCAGTGCGGAACTTCATCAGCTCGACTTGGCCGTGAACGCTTCTCATCATTCAGGCGTTTAATAGCTGCTTTTCACGTAAATGCCAAAGTGACAAGAAAACAAAACGTTCCGAGCAACAGGCCTGGCTCAAAAACACCTGTAACAGCCAGAAGCCGCAATCACTGCATTCAGGAGAGATAGGGGGGATTCTCTGAGCATAAAAGGGGAAGCAAGACTTGCTCCGACAAGTTAAAGAGAAATCGTGACCAAGAATTGAACTTCATCCCGATTAGTAGCTGATACCCCCTTTTACATGAGGAATCTATTCCTTTTCACAAACGGATCATCAGGGGGGTCTGTATGGCTGATATTGTGGTGAAAACCCTCCCACAGTGTGATGTCAGGACCATGGTTCTGACAGTTTCCCGTCTGTGAACCTCATTGCATTGTGGGAAATAACAGCTGCTTACAGCTGTTTCCAACTGCCAAAAAAGCAAGCAGCATCTCCTTCCACTGACATTACCTGCCAGCAGTAAAAATGTCGCCATGTGATAAATGTCAGAATGTAAATCAGGGAGAGGAAACATTTTACAACGGCCAACACTGACTAAATCATTTATACACAATTATTGTAAAATGGGCACAGATGGGCACCGCGTGGTGGGCGACAAAGAACAGTTAATTTATAAATAAACGCCTGAATGGGGGAAACATTGTCGGGGGTTTCGTCATGTTCATCGCTCGCCTTTACCGCTGTTCACCTGATGGTCCACCACGATGGTCTTATATCTTGCAGCTTGTACTATCGATACATGCAACTAATTTCGGCCCAAAATTGGTCGCGTGGTCGATCGGGCATGATCTTGGTGGCACTGATTTTCATCCGATTCGATAATTATCAAACTGGATGGTCGATTGGCTGCCAAGTCAAGTAATGTAGGACCTCATTTACAAAGAAGACCACTCGCTGTATTAAACTAACAACTAAACCTACTAAACCAACTTTTTTGCCAGATAACGGTCTGACTGTGATTGTGAACGCAATTTATTGTATTTTTTTGAAGGGGGTGGGGGATGGGGTTACATAAAATGTGTCCCAAACAGAGATTTGGGTGCAGAAAGCAAGAACAATAAAGGGGGCCAATGGCCATTAATGATGCAATCCCAGGGATGATCAATTGTTTCCAATCCCTGCGGGAATCCATCAAAACTGATTGGCCCTTCCCTCTAATGGCCTGAAAAGATTTCCTCAAAATGTAAGCAGTTTGTGACATTTGTGTTCCTTAAAGCGGACTTGAACTCTTGCACATGAGACAAGTAAAACACAGAAATCCACCCTGTGTGCATTTATAGAGAACAGTGTCTCAAGGTGCATACACACGTCTGATTTTATGCCCAACTGTCGTTCAAACCCGATGTTTGAACGACTTGTCACTCAAAACGTCGTTCAGACTCCTTGTACACACGACGACAAAATGTTTGAAATGCTAATTACAGCTAATTTACATGTCGTTTGACTGGTCAATGGACTGAACAATAGACTAGATCAAATGACTGATCAAACGACTTGTTGTTTAAAAGTCTATTAGTTTGACACATATAGACTTTCAAACAACAAGTCGTTTGTACGCATGTATGGACCTAACTGTTGTTTGAACCACAGTTAAGGTCCGTACACACGCCAGACTGGAGGCAACGACGGGTCCGTCGTCACCTCCCGCTGGGTGGGCGTTCCAACAACAGTCCGGCGTGTGTATAGACTGTCGGCGGACTGATACGGCTGTTTCTGACCGATCCGCCCGCAGACAGACTGTACACACGCCGGACTGTCGCTGGAACGCCCACCCAACGGGAGGTGACGACGGACCCGTCGTTGCCTCCAGTCCGGAGTGTGTAAGGACCTTTAGGCTCCCTGCACACTGCAAATCCGAGTTGTGATTCCAATTTGCGATTCCGATTTTCCCTGGATGCTATCAAAAGAAAAACGCAGCATGCAGTAACGATTAAAAATCGAATTTGGAATCGGAATCGCATGTAGTGTGCAAGAGGCCATAGTCAAAACTGCTGCCATCAGTCTAACGATCATTTGTACACACACCAAACTGCTGTTCAAACGACAAGTCGTTCAGAAATATCAGACATGTGTACGCACCTTAATTCTTGCTTCTCAGCAAGTAATGAGCTAGTGTAATTTGAGCTGTCAGCTGAATTCTAAAGTACGGTGATCATCCGCTGTTTGGACAGGTCGTAGCACCTTTGATCCTGTTGCTGCTTGCATTTAGGGGTGGTGGTTCATCTGTTTATTTTGCCCAGATGTTCCCTACTCATTTATTTCTTATTTATATACCAGTATGTTCTGCTTTTCAGAACTACCGGTATATTCTATTATAAGGCCTGAAGAAGGGTAATCTAAGGGTAATCTAAAGCTAAACAAGCTGGCATTGTCGCCTAAAAAGAGAATACAAGCCTTTATTGTTGAACCATTTGTTGGTATGCCTGTTATTGTGATTAGATTCTCACTATTGGAGACTCCCCTTGTCATTTTTTTTGCAATTTTGATTGACAACTGTAGCGAGAAGGATATTTTTTATTTCCATTTAAACAATACAAATGACCTGGCTATCCTGCTGATCCTCTGCCTCTAAGGCTGCATTTCCACTTGTGCGGTGCGAATCGCCGCGGTAAAAATTCGCATGCGGATGCGAATTTCGCATGCGGGTCTATACGAATTTTCGTGCGAATTCGCATGGATGACGATGTATGCGAATTTAACCATGGCAGTGCTGGTGTGCTTTTCCATTGTTTCTATGCGAATTAAATACATTGCATGCGATTCGCATAGCGGTATGCGGTATGCGAATTCTGATGGCTCTGCCATGCGAATTTTTTCTGCACAGAAAAACGCAAAGGAATCCTGACAAGTGGAAACAGTCCCATTCACTTGTATTGCTATGCGAATTTTCATGCGCAAAACGCATGCGAATTCGCTATAGTGGAAATGAGCCCTAATACTTTTAGCCACAGCCCCTGCATGCAGCAGATCAGGTGTTTCTGACAAGATTGTCAGATCTGACAAGACTAGCTGCATGCTTGTTTCTGGTGCGATTCAGACACTACTGCAACCATATAGACCAGCAGGGCTGCCAGGCAACTGGTATTGTTGAGGAAATAAATATGGCAGCCTCTTTATCCCTCTCGTTACAGTGGTCCTTTATGCTAGGAATACACCATGAGATTTTTTGGCAGATAGATGGTTCGATAGATAATTTCGAACAGGTCCGATCCGATTTTCGATTATTTTTCTCATAAAAGTGAATGGAAATCAATCAGAAAAACGATCGGAACATCGATCGGACAGTAAATCCGCTGAAAAATCTCATTGTGTATTCCCAGCATAACGGATTAAACATAAGACTATTTTTGGTTTCAGGAACTCTATATATTTTTGATTTCATAACCTTATTAAAATTCCCGGTACATTTTTATGCTCAAACCCTACAATTGTTGGTTGTCATAAGAGACGCACACTGTGAAATGCATTAGCGCTTCTGACGGGCCGCACTTATAATTACTGAGAAGACAACCTCTCGGCCCACAATGTTCCCGTAGCGGGGATCTGGGGGGCAGACTAATGCATGGCGATTTCCATTCGCTAAAATGTCACCGTGTGAGGCTAAAACTGCCAAAGAACGTCTCTTTAGTCCATCTGACATTTCTTAAAATAATTTTAAATGCTGGAGATTTATTTTATATATAAAAAAAAAAATGTAAATGCTGGCATACAGCGCAAAACTATGTGCTGCCTGGATTAGACTAGAATCCGCTACAACACTGATACAAATGAAAATGTAAAGGACCATACCCACGGCAAGATTCTTCTATAGTTTGCTTGTCCATGCCGCAAAATATGTATCCAGCGTTAAACGGAAATTCAAACAATAGGGCAGACGAACCGCGGCGATTGTGCGATTTGAAAGAACATCATGATTACATTGGAATCAACCAAATTCAATTATTTTTAGCATCACATCGCTTCCGGTGTGGAACGATCGTTCGTTAGCGGACTTCCATGATCTATCTTTCCGTGGGTACTTAGCTTAAAGGGATACTGTAGGGGGGGTCAGAGGAAAAGGAGTTGAACTTACCCGGGGCTTCTAATGGTCCCCCGCAGACATGCTGTGCCCGTGCAGCCACTCACCGATGCTCTGGCCCCGCCTCCGGTTCACTTCTAGAATTTCAGACTTAAAAGTCTGAAAACCGCTGTGCCTGCGTTGCTGTGTCCTTGTTCCCGCTGATGTCACCAGAAGTGTATAACACAAGCCCAGTATGGTGTGGGCCTGCGCAGTACGCTCCTGGTGACATCAGCGGGATCGAGGACACGGCAACGCAGGCGCAGTTGTTTTCAGACTTTAAAGTCTGAAATTCCAGAAGTGAATGGGAGGCGGGGCCGGAGCATTGGGGAGTGGCTGTGCGGGCACAGGATGTCTGTGGGGGACCATTAGAAGCCCTGGGTAAGTTCAACTCATTTTCCCCCCGACCCCCTACAGTATCCTTTTAAAGGAATGTATAACAATGCAGATTGCCTGGCTCTCCTGCGGATCCTCTGCTTCTAATGCTATTCTAATGCTATTAGCCATAGCCCCTGAACAAGCATGCAGAGCAGGTGCTCTGACTGAAGTCTGACTGGACTTGCTGCATGCTTGTTCCAGGTGTGTGATTCAGACACTACTGCAGCCAAAGTGATCCGGTTCCCTTTATGTATAAGAGATTGTGTTGTCCTCATTTTTCACCATTTTTTTCTGGATTTCCACATCGCCGGATGCCACAAAAAGGAGCTATAGGGTGGCTTGAATGGTCCAAGATGAGGGCTTCCTCCTGACATTGGGAGTCTTTCTCCTGACATCAGCTGTACTTCACATGAGTACAGCTCAAGAACCAAAAAAGAAAACGTATCAGGCCGCCTTCTACCGAACTGTGGACAGAGTTTGGGGAATGGTCACCCGAAGCGGTCGTTCCTCATTAGTTCTGATCACTGAACAGACACAAACAGCTCACTCTGTTCTATGGAGAGCGGAGAGGAGAACATGCAAGTACAACGGAGAAGAAGGGGGGGGGGCGCTGGACAAGAGCTGACAAACATTCCGGAGGCTGCCAGCATCGGGAGACACCCGTACACCCAGTGGCGTAGCAATAGGGAATGCAGAGGTTGCGACCGCACCGGGGCCCTTGGGCTCTCAACTCCAGTATTAGCTCTCTATTGGTCCTGTGCTGGTAATAATCACTTCTATAGATACTTTGAATAGTGGTAATCATTAACAAACTCCTCCCCATCCCCTTCTTGCACCTCTGACACTGTAGTCAGGGCCGGCCCGCTCATGAGGCGGGGTGAAACTTTTGCCTCAGGCGGCAAATTTCCAGGGGCGGCACCCGCCCGTCCGTGGGTGCGGGGAGCCGGCCCGCCGAGCTGGAGGGGTAGCTGGCAGGACAGGGGTATTGGGGCAGCGGCGGGGAGGGGGGTCGGACCCCCCCCTCCCTCGCCCGGGTCCCCCGTCCTCCGCTCCCCTCCAGCCTAAATAGACGCAGCCGTATGTGTAAGAGGCACGGGCGGGGAGAGACTCACCTCCTCCTCGCTCCAGCGTGCGCTCCACTGACATCACTTCCTGCAACGCTTCAGGAAGTGATGTCAGTGAAGCGCATGCTGGGAAGAGGTGAGTGTCCTCCCCGCCCGTGCCTCTTACACATACGGCTGCGTCTATTTAGGCTGGAGGGGAGCGGAGGACGGGGGACCCAGGCGAGGGAGGGGGGGGGGGGTCCGACCCCCCTCCCCGCCGCTGCCCCAATACCCCCGTCCTGCCAGCTACCCCTCCAGCTCGGCGGCCCCCCAGAGCGCGCCCCCCCCGAGGGGGGGGGGGAGGGGCGGCGGTGGCAATTTTTTACAAATTTGCCTCAGGCGGCAAAAAGTCTAGGGCCAGCCCTGACTGTAGTTGCCATTGGCAGGTTTTGGTGCGCCGTATCAATTGTTATGTATAGAGTTCTTGGGGGGCCCCATTGTAAGACTTGCATCAGGGCCCACAGCTCTATAGCTACACCACTGCGTACACCCCACATCCTCACCTAAAACATCCACATGCTAGAATTTCACCCGAAATGATCATGATCATTTTTTAAAAATGACAAAAATCTGAACTTTAACCTCTGATTATGTGATTTATCCGCATAGCCTTGAGTTCTCACTGCTCAGAGTGTAGGTGGTTAATGAGCTCTTATTCATAAGTCTGACTTGTATGCAAAATTCAAGTAAATGGTCAACAGCTTGGAATTGGGACAATCAAACCCACTTCCAGAGGATTTAGGCCCCATACACACATCAGACCATAGTCTTTGGAAAATGAAAGATCACAGACCAATCTTACCCCCTTCCATGTAGTATGAGAGCCATACTCTACACAGTCTTTTCTATGGAGCTGAACTCCCCATCAGACAGAAATCTTGGCAAGATGCTGCACACACAGATGCTGTACAGACACAAAAGATCAGTCTCTGCAAAAGATCTGTTCCTGCCAAAAATCCATTCCTGCAAATTGCAATGATAGTCTATGAGATCTGCAGATCATCATACACACATGATTTAACTGACATTCATCTGCAGATCAGATCCACCAGGATGGATTTTCAGATCTGCAGATGATTGTCTGATCTGCAGATGAATGTCAGTTAAATCATGTGTGTATGATGATCTGCAGATCTCATAGACTATGAATGCAATTTGCAGGAACGGATCTTTGGCAGGAACAGATCTTTTGCAGATACTGATTTTTTTCTGATGTGGAGTTCAGCTCCATAGAAAAGACTGTGTAGAGTATGGCTCTCATACTACATGAAGGGTGATAAGATTGGTCTGTGATCTTTCATTTTCCAAAGACTATAGTCTGATGTGTGTATGAGCCTTTAGAGTGTATCCCGTTTTGAATTGGGTCCAATTGCATGAAAATTTGCATGCAAGCCAAACTTCTCAGGCTCACTGAGCACCCCTATTCAGAGGCCGGTTTCACACTTCTAACCGGCGGTAAAAAAGCGTTGCGATGACCGCATCACTCTACTAAAAATAGCCTTCGGAGATTACCCCTTTTGGCAGTGAGCCAAGCAGGACATAAGCTAGAGGGGATTTTCTTTGGCGATTCTTTGAAGAGCCAAGAATACCCAGGTGAGAAGTAGCGAGAGATGTGGAACGATAGTCATATTTTACATGCACTTTAGTTACAACCTTATGAATTTAATTAACATGCATTCAAAATGTTGCAACTAAAGTACATGTAACATAGGATTATCTGTCCATATTTCATTGTATACACATATACTGTATATACCTATTTATTGTTTTAGGCATTTTGTATCGATAGGAAGCAGGCCATGTCCGGTGGAACGCGTTGTCAGATTGCTAGTCGGATGAAAACGTTTTTTCCAGTTGAATTGGTGTCTATATCTTCTTATTATATAATTTTTTATTTTTATTTAAAAATACTAAAATAGAACACGCCTCCATCCTACCCATTATCAAGCAGGAAGTAAGACTCTCTAGCGCTCACTACCTGTGGCCAGATTATACAATTAGACAATTAGAATTGCATGGAAGTGTATAGAAAAAAAAAACATGCTTCTGCGCATGCGCCCCACAACGCCGAAAACTTTTAAAAAGCTGAGATGGAGTGGACTTACATGACTGTGGTCGCCACACGTCACAGCGCTTGCTGGCATCGTGCGTCAAATTTGCGACTTCCAGCTCATCGCACCGCTCCGCGTATGAAATGCCCTATAGACTTACACTGGTGTAGTGTAACTCTGCGGCAAAACAGGGAAACACAGCGCACTAGTGTGAAAGGGGCCAGAGTGGAAGCGCCCTCTCTTGGCGAGCGGATGTAATGATTTCTGGCAATACTCATGGGTGAAGCGGTCACAAGGAGGGGACCCCGCCCGCCTCTCCTCTCAGCACTTGGCTGGGTTCCGTCTCGGAGCACGTGTGTGGTGGAATGCTGACTCTGATAATCGCTTTCCTCTTCCCTCATTATCTCTGTAGTGCTGAAGGGAGTGCCATTGTGCGGCGGAGAGGCCGCAGGAAATGGCTGCATTGTTCTCCTTACCGGTTCGGCGCTGGAAACCATCACCGCTGCTTTCTGCTGCGCTCGCTCCACGCAAATCACAGCTACAGATCCAAGCTGTTCCCCACATTACCAGGAGGAGGGATAACAACGAATATAATCCAGTGGATAGAAGAATTATTCTTAAAGGAAACCTAAACTGAGAGGGATATGGATGTTTCCTTTTAAATTATACCAGTTGCCTAACTCTCCTGCTGATCAATTTGCTGCAGTAGTATCTGGATCTCACACCTGAAACAAGCATGCAGCTAATACTTCAGTCAGAGCACCTGATCTGCATGCTTGTTCAGCGGCTGTGGCTGAAAGTATTAGAAAGACAGGATTAGCAGGAAAGTCAGGCAACTGGTATTATTTTAATAGGAAAAATATCCATATCCTCAGTTTAGGTTCCCTTTAACTATTATAGGACCGCTCCACGCCAATGGGCGTGGCCACGGCGGCAGCCCCAGGGGCTGCAGTTTGCAGGAGATTGCGCGCAGGCTGTGCGCGCACGCATCTCCTGCTCGGGGGCGGAGCTCCACCCCATTTTCAGTCTCCGGGGAGACTGTTAGATGGCGTAACCTCCGCTATTTACACGTACATCGCTGCGATCTGCAGCAGCGCTGTACTGGGGACAGCCATGTGACATGGCTGTCCCCCTGGGGAAGAAGCCTATGACAGCCGATCGCCAGGATTGGCCAGCTGGGGGGAGGGAGGGGTTTGAAAAAATAGAGAAATTGTGAAAAATATTAAACAAACAGATATTTAAAAAAAACATCTGAAGGGCGATTAGACCCCACCAACAGAGAGCTCTGTTTTGTTGGGGAGAAAAAGGGGGGGGGGGGGGGGGGAATCACTAGTGTGCTGTGTTGTGCGGCCCTGCAGCTTGGCCTTAAGGCTGGTTTCACAGTGGGATGTTACAGGCGCAGGTTAGAGCAGCCTGTAACGCAGCCCACCGCACAGTAATGAAAAATCAATGTGCTGGTTCACAGTGCCCACGTTGCGTTACATTATAACGCTGCGCCATAAGACAACGTGCTGCATGCAGTACTTTATAAGCGGCTGAGCCGCGTTAGACTGCTTGCACATGCTCAGTCATGTTGGGGAGGAGCATACCTCCCAACATTTTAAACTAAGAAACCGGGACACTGGCCACACCCCTAACCACACCCCCAAGACACGCCCACCATCGTTTTTTTTATATATTTGTTTTATTAATATTTATGCCCTTATTCTTTTTTTTTTAATTAAATATACCCTCATACACCCTGCCCGTGGGTGGGGAGGAGGGTGAGGATGGGTGCCAAAAAATGATCGAGGCGCCAGCCGCGCGTGGTATGCGGGATGCGGCCATATCATTACTACCTCCCTCCCTCCCTTGAGATCTGCCCCCCTGTGTCCCCCATAGCAGAGTGCGCAGCGAGCGGAGCGGGCTGTCATCTTACCTCCATCCATGCACGCATACCGATGTCTTTCTCCAGCTTCCTGCTTCCTGTGACGTCACAGGAAGCAGAGTGAAGCCGGACATCGGTATGCGTGCATGGACGCAGGTAATGACAGCCCGCTCCGCTCGCTGCGCACTCTGCTAACGGGGACACAGGGGGGGCAGATCTCAAGGGAAGGAGGGAGGGAGGTAGTAATGATATGGCCGGCATCCCGCATATCACTTAGGCGCGGCTGGCGCCTCGATCATTTTTTTTTTTACTGCTGCCCACTGCCGCCGGGACTTGGGGGGGCTCATACCGTGATAGCGGGAGAGCCCCCCCAAATCGTGACAGTCCCGACGAGATCGGGACGGTTGGGCCCTCTGGAGGAGGGGAGAGCGGCCAGGCACATGGCTAATTAATATTCACAGCACTCAGTGACGCGCAGTGTTTACTTCCTGGAGCAGCCGCTCTGTGCGGCGATTGGCCGGGTGGGACCACGTGATGCCGCATAAGTCCATCACGGCATCACTGACGCCAGAGTGAGCTGCACAACGCGGCTCGCTCTGACGTCCACATCAGAGAGCACCAGGCGTTGCGTTAGGGGCACGTTATGCGACCATTACGTCCCCTAAAACGCAACGTCCTACTGTGAAACCAGCCTAAAGCTGCAATGTCGGATTATGAAAAAAATTGCCTGGTCTTTAGAGGGGTTTACCACTGAACTGAAAATAAACGGATGAGAGAAAAACCATTGCATCTTTCCTCCTACTCCTAAAGAGGACCTGTTTTAGAATCCCACTGCTCATTTTGTGTTTAAAAGCTAAAAAAGGAAGGTTTAATTTTTTTTATTGTCACAGCTGAATGAGAGTCTTTTAGTGTTCCAGACCCATATGAACTACTGACCTGACCTACCGGTGCTGTATATTTATTGAACCCCACTGCAATGCAACGGAAATGATTTTTAGCCACATCCCTGACGCAAGGGAAAAATCTATGTTACCGCGTGCCATCATTTCAGCCACAGGAAGTGAACATCCGCATACTAATGCACTAATCCTGTTTTTGGCGGAGCGGTGCAGGGCGAAACCGGCCTCAGATGTGTTCCTCTACCTGGCAAGAGTATTATTATTTATCAATGAGTTCAAGTGTACCGGAGGTCAGGTGAGGGGGATGTGGAGGCTGCCATATTTATTTCCTGTAATACCAGTTGCCTGGCAGCCCTACAGATCTCTTTGGCTGCAGTAATTCACCGCTGAATAATGAATGGGATTGCAAGCCTGCCCCCCCTCCTGGCGGGAGTGATGCACTGCATGGAAACAAGTCCTAAAAGTATTACGCCACGTTCACAGTGACCGTTGCTTTGCGTTCCTTGAGACAGCAGCAATGCAACAGACTGGGAAAGCAGCGCTCCACTGTGCATTGTGTCGCATACAGTAAAGCATGCAGTCAAAGAAAGGTATGCTTCACTGTAACCATTTCCACGCATGTTTTGGAGTAACGCACTGCATGCAGTACCCGTCTGTACCGCAACGCACCCGCTGCACTGTGGACGCATAGGCGGTGCAATTCAGTGCAGTAAGCCACTTTACAAAGCGGCCGCTACACAGTGATGCATCACTGTTAAAGTGGCCTCAAAGGATCAGCAGGGCTGCCAGGCAACTGGCATTGTTTAAAAGGAAATTAGTATGGCAGCCTCCATACCACTCTTACTTCAGGTGTCCTTTAATGTGCTTATTAACAATAGAATTTCACGATGTGATAATTGCGATCCGTTGGAAGAGACTGCTTGGGCCCCACCCATGGTTGTAACGCTTTCACCGTTTCCCAAATTTGAAAGATCAGATCGTGGAAAATGTCAAAACATTACATACATAAATCAACCACAACAGATGTGCCCCTGTACACAAGCCCTAAAAGTGATTTTTGATTGGCAGATCAGTCACCAGTTGTGGTACCGCCTCCATGTAGTATGCGGGCCGACAGATTTTGAATGTTATGAACAGATTGTGAAGGTAAACTCTCATAGTGGTAAAACTGGCCAATCAAAATTGGATTTGTGTACCAGTCTTTGCTTGGCATCAGCCAATCACAAGCGTTTATTCCGTGGCGGAAGAATACCCCGTGCCTGGAGTGGCGTCTGAAGGGGCAGACAGTAATGCCATACAGTGTAGCACAGCCTCTGATCTCCCCCCACTGAACACGAGTTACTGAATCCCGCCTGTGTGAGCCGCTCCCTGGAGTGGACAGAGCCAGCCGGCCAGCCGGTCCCTCAGCTCAGATCGAGTTTCTGAGGTGAGAGGCCTGAGAATTGGGATCAGATCGAGTTTCTGAACTCTGGCCAACGATGAAATCCCTCTCTGCATCCCAGCTCACATTCTTCCCAAACTTCACTCAAACCTTCACACTTTGCCTTTGTTTCTGCAGAACAGACTGAGGAGGAATCAGGAGGCCAGGATTTACCGAATTCCTAAAGCTCGGTGTTATTAGAAGTTATTTTTGGTATTTTTGTTTAATTTTAAACAATACCAGTTGCCTGGCAGCCTTGAAGATCCTCTGCCTCTGATACCTTTAGCCAGGACAACTGTAGCGAGAAGACTAAAAGGTCATTCACACTGCGTTTTTTTTTATTCCCGAAGCTTGGGTGGTCGTTTCGTTTTTGTGAAAAGTGCTTTTCTACGCACTTTTCCCAAGCGTTTTTTTAGTTCACTCCCTGATGCAAGTCAAGAAGTAAACTCTTTGACCCGAAAAATAATAAATACAATGTATTTAGTCTTAAAAACACGATCACTGCACAAAGTGATTTTGTGAGAGTTTGCGTTTTTCCTACACCTTCAAATGAGGCAAAATCGCCCCAAAAATGGTCCAGGCAGCGCTTTGCTGAACATACAGCACACGAACCGCGCTGTTAAAAATCGTCTGCACTTGCAAAAAGGACGAAAACGCCCCTAGTGTGAATGAGCCCTAAAGGTGGCCACGCACGATACAATAAAATGATCCGATTTTACGGCAAAGCTTTTTTTTTTCATTCGAGCAAGAAATCCAATCGAATTTCCCGTTTTTATTCGATAAAAGTTGACCGGGAGTAGTGGATTTTACTGAAATTGAATGGTGTAGAGTAGATTGTCAATGTATTAATATATACACCAATGCAATTTTCTCAGAGTTTCCAATCATTTTTGTTATAATTGAGGGAACATTTCCCATAGGTGTGTGGTACATTGGTCAGATTTTTGAAATGTTACAATCGGTCGGAAAAATTGATGCCAATTCTTGAATTGAACAGATATTTAAAATAAATGTTATAGTGTGTGGCCACCTTTAGGAGGCTGCCATATTTGTTTCCTTTTACACAATACCAGTTGCCTGGCTGTTCTGCTGATTTATTTGGCGTCTGAATCTCTGAATAACACCAGAAACAAGCAGAAAGGTTTTAGAGACGGAGGATCAGCAAGACTGCCAGGCAACTTTAAGTTGGCCACACACAACTAGCGATATTGCGGCTCAATCGATCCAATTTGATTATTTTAATGAATCGGATGAATATCGGTGCTGCAACAAGCATGCCCAATAGACGATTTGACAGATTTTGGGCCGAAATCTGTCAAATATATCGATAGAGCAAGCTGGATTGATATGGTCAATCAGGTGCATTACATTACAATACATTTCATGCTGAAATTGATCTGCAGATCAGGTGCTTTGAAAAAAAAGAATCTGACTGGATTAGCTGCATGCTTGTATCAGGTGTGAGATTCAGACACTACTGCAGCCAGAGATCAGCAGGACTGCCTAGCAACTGATATTGTTTAACAGGAAATAAATATGGCAGCATCCATACAAAACTTTCACTTCTGGTTCCCTTTAAACAAACAAAAAAAACATCCGTAGAGGCCTCAGTTAAATGACCTGCTGTGCTAAGATCCCACCTCATTATTATTTTAGTTCAGTATGATTCTTTCATGGCTTCTTTCAACCATTGCATAGGCATGTTCATAGTGTCACATATACTGTCTATCCATCCTTGACTCTGCCTTCCTTTTCTTCTTTCGCCCTCAATTTTTCTAAGCTTCAAGGATTTCTCCAAAGAATACGGTCTTTCCATTATGTGTTTGTATTTTAATAGTAGCATCAACCCTTTTAGGCCTTGTTCACATTGCATTCGGCTCGCGTATCTGTCCGCAGTGGGTTTCTTTTTCCGCTTTTTTTAAAGCATTTTCCGGCAATTTTCCATGCGTTCGCTCGTTTTTTGTGGGCGTTTTTGTAAGCGCTTTTGCAGAGTGCTTCAGTCTTTTGATCCGGAAAAAAATCCGGAAACAGGACAATGTATTTTTTTTAAAAATGCTCACGCAAATCGCTTGTCAAAGCTATTTTGTGAGCGACTTGCGTTTTCCTAAACCTTCCATTGAGGCAAATCACCTCAAAAATGGCCCAAGCAGGGCTTTTCAAAGTTGATCGCAAACGAACCGCTCTGATATGAACTCTCATAGAGAATCATTGCACAATCGCTTTCAGGGCGATTTTGAAAATCGCACCGCGCTTACAATTTAACAAAAATGCCTATAATGTGAACAAGGCCTTAATGAACACTCTGGCCCCTATTTTGATGGGTGTGTTGACTGGATTGAGACAGGAGAGCTGCACAGTATGCTTGTGTTGTGTCGAGTACAGTAAAACATACAGTCAATGAAACGTATGCTTCACTTCTACTGTTAACTTGGGTGTTTACCGGTAATGCACTACCTACAGTGTGTTAACATTCCGCAACCATTGCGCCGTAATGCCCCCGCCGCACTATGAACATTGCATAGTTGGTGCATTTCAGTGTGGTAAGCCGCTTTACACCACACCGCAATGCACCCCTGTGAATGTGACCTATAAAGCTGGCCATACACTAGAAGATGTGATTCTGTCAACTACAATGGCCTCAATTCACTAAGCTTATCTCCTGTCTTTAATAACGTTTCTACAGTTATCACCATGGTGATGAGGCATGTCGTATTCAGGAAACATTCTACCTCAGGCAAACCGAAAGCTAACTCTTCTGTCTTTAAGATAACTGTTCGATCCTTAAAATAACTGCAGAGTTCTAAAGTTAAAGACAGGCTGTTAATTAAACGAGTGTGAAAATAACTACAGAGGAGGTAACTTAAGGAATGAAGAGATAAGATAACTCTCTCACTGTGTGGAGGTACGTTTTCTCTTGCCTTATTTCCAGCATGATCTTAGTGAATTGAGGCCAATATGTTTATGACTATTGCCTCAATTCACTAAGATCATGCTGGAGATAATAAGGCAAGAGAAAACTTGCCACCACACAGTGAGAGAGTTATCTTATCTCTCCATTCCTTAAAGGGACTCCGAGGAGTGCCCGAATTTAAAAGAATACACTTACATGGGGCTTCTTCCAGCTCACCATAGGCGACAAGGTCCTGCAACGTCCTCCTGGCTCCTCTCCTTCAGCCTCCGCCGGCCCCCCCGTTAACCTGGGCCAGGTGAGCAGGAAGAAGCCCCAGGTAAGTGTCTGCTTTTAATTTCGGGCACTCCTGGGAGTCCCTTTAAGTTACCTGCTCTGTACTTATTTTCAGTATTCTGGAGTTATTTTAAGGATTGAAGAGTTAACTTCAGAGATCTCAACTTAACGACAGAAGAGTTAACATTAGGTTTGCCTGAGGTATAATATTTCTTGAATACGACATGCCTTATCACCATGGTGATAACTCTAGAAACGTTATTAAAGACAGGAGATAAGTGAATTGAGGTATATCTCCTTTTTATTTTACCACAGTGTGAGAAACTGTACCCAGCAGGGAAACAGACAGCAATAAAATCCAGCCAGGGGCTATAGTCCCTTCCAGATCCATCCAAACACACAGAGATAAGTATAGAATTAGAGGCACACACAGAGCCAGGGAATGTGAGTGAAAACGGAGACACAAGCCAAGAAAGAGAAATTGAGAAGAACCACACCCGGCCGAGAGCAGGACGACAGGAGAAAAGAGGAGAATAAAAAACTAAGCAGAAGTCAGAGAGGGGAGGAGGAGCGAAGAGAGGGAAATGTGAGATAAGAGGAGAGATGAAGAAGAGACGGTGGGGGGGGGGGGGGGGGGGATCCCTTTATAGTAAACTCCAAAGGATTGGGAAAAGTAGTTTACTATATCAGAAGTTTACTAGATCATGGTCATACTAACTCAAGCACATACAAGTATACTATAGTGCTGCTGTACCTTACTTCATTCAATAATTGGGAGTCAGTTTTTTCTTTACAATGCTTCAGTCGGGCCTCATTCACACCTAAGAATTCAAGAGTTTTGCGTTTTTGTGCGCTTTTTCCCCCTCCGAGCGTTCCACTGCGCGCTGCGTTTTTTTGAAAAAGCGCTTTTCTAAGCACTTTGCCAGAGCCGCTTTAAGAAGCGAGTCAGGAAGTGAACTCTTTGACCCGGAAAAGAATACAATGTATTTATTCTAAAAAATGTGAACGCAATCACAGCATTGCGCGTTTTGGACGAAAATCGCCCCAAAAATGGTGCAGGCACCGCTTTCCTCAACGCGCAGCGCACAAACCGCACTGATATGTACCTTCTCATAGAGAGAGTCATTGCACAAGCGTTTTGGGGGCAATTTCTAAAAATCGCCTGCGCTTGAAAAAAAGGCCAAAAACGCCCCTAATGTGAACGAGCACAGACAACATCTAAACTAGATCACAATGCACAGTGCTCAATATGCTGGGATTTGCATGCAATAATCAGGCAAAAACTTGCACAAAAAGCATAGTCTCCCCAGGTAAAACAGATACAGTACTGACAGTGTGCACCTCTGTCCACATGTTTGTGAAGCCTGGATGATGCTGTAGCATTGCAGCCATGCACAAGCAAGTCACAGATAACAGGAAACTCTCTCAGTAATCAGGCAGCAGCTTACACAGGAAGCATAGGTCTCACCAGCTGGTGCAAGGAGTTGCCTCGTTTCCATCAACACATCTACAGCCCCACCAAAAGTGCCAACACCCTCGACCACTGCTACACAGCCCTGAAGGATGCATACAAAGCGAAATCGTGGGCAGCACTGGGATCATCTGACCACAGCATCATCCATCTGATACCAACCTACAAAAGGCGCCTGGAAACCTCAAAACCAGTCACCAAGTCCTCCAAAGTGTGGTCAAGTGAGGCTAAACTACAACTTC
Organism: Hyperolius riggenbachi; assembly: GCF_040937935.1. Taxonomy (NCBI): domain Eukaryota; kingdom Metazoa; phylum Chordata; class Amphibia; order Anura; family Hyperoliidae; genus Hyperolius; species Hyperolius riggenbachi. The sequence continues at coordinate 230,701,513 of NC_090656.1, read as the reverse complement.
AGGCCTGCTTTGACTGCACAGACTGGAAGGCTCTGGAATCGCTTAACCTGGACGAGTGGGCAGATAATGTATCCTCGTACATCAGCTTCTGCGAGGACTCCTGTATTCCAACAAAAACCTTCAAACTGTATCCAAACGATAAACCGTGGTTCTCAAAAAAACTACGACAACTACGACGCAGCAAGGAAGCCGCACATAAGTCTGGTAACCAGGATGAACACAGGAAGGCAAGAAACGACCTAAACAGAGAGCTGAGGTCCGCAAAGATGGGCTACGCGGTAAAGCTGCAAGAGAGCCTCTCCTTAAACGACTCACGTGCTGTGTGGAAAGGGCTGAAGGCTGCCACCAACTACAAGCCCCCCCCTCAGCATGCCACACCCAGCACCAGGGGCGTAGCAATAGGGGTTGCAGAGGTAGCCACCGCATCGGGGCCCTTGGACCAGAGGGGCCCCGAAGGGGCCTCCCTCAACTACAGTATTAGCTCTCTATTGGTCCTTTGCTCATAATAATGACTTCTATAGATACTTTGAATAGTGGTAATCATTAGAACACTGTTCCCCATCCCCTTCTTGCACCTCTGACACTGTAGTTGCCATTGGCAGATTTTGGTGCGCCGTATCAATTGCTATGTATAGAGTGCTTGGGGGGGCCCCATTGTAAAACTTGCATCGGGGCCCACAACTCCTTAGCTACGCCACTGCCCAGCACTGAGCTTGCCGAGAGTCTCAGTGACTTCTATTGCAGATTCGAGAACCAGCCAGCACCTGCAAGACTCCCACAGCCATCTGCACAATCTGCCATTGAAGCCTCGGGTCCTAACCCTAACTCACACCCACCGTCAGTGAGGGAGGCGGATGTGCTGAAACACTTGCTAAGGCTAAATGCTAGGAAAGCCCCGGGTCCAGACGGGGTGTCACCAGCCTGCCTAAAAACCTGCACTCGTCAGCTCGCACCTACTCTCTCTTCCATCTTCACGAGGTCCCTCCAGGAAGGAAAAGTACCCGTGTGCTTTAAGAGGTCCGCCATTATCCCTGTCCCCAAAAAGCAGGGAATCCGCGACATCAACAACTTCAGGCCCGTGGCACTTACACCCGTGATCATGAAAGCTCTTGAAAGCATGGTACTTCCCCTCAAGCACTCTACTGAGGGACTGCTCGACCCGCACCGGTTCGCGTACAGAGCAAACAGGTCCACCGATGATGCCATCAACATCTGCTTGGAGCTCGCCTATGAACACCTGGATAGACCAGACTCCTACGCCAGGATCCTCCTACTGGACTTCAGCTCGGCATTTAATACCATCAGTCCTAAAATACTCCAAGACAATCTCGTTGCGCTAGGAGTCCACCCCACCCTATGCCTGTGGATCATGGACGTCCTCACCAACAGGTCCCAGGTCATCAGGTTAGGCACTATCTCCTCACAGCCTAGGATCACCAACACAGGAGCCCTGCAAGGCTGCGTCCTGTCGCCGTTTCTATTCTCTCTGTATACGAACAACTGTAAATCCACGTCAGACTCTGTAAAAGTAATCAAATTTGTCGACGACACGACCATTGTCGGTCTCATCACCAAAAATGATGAGACGGAGTACCGTCACCTGGTCGATAGCATCTGCCACTGGTGTAGAGAGAACGGTTTGGTCCTGAACACAGCGAAAACTGTGGAGAGGATCGTTGATTTCAGGAGGCGCGCCTCCACCCCGCCTCCAATCTGCATTGATGGCAAGGAAGTAGAAAGAGTCCCAGTGTCCGTCTTCTGGGCACAATTATCTCCAATGACCTGAGGTGGAACACCAACACTGCCTCAACACAGAGGAAAGCCCAACAGAGGCTTTTCTTTCTCCGCCAACTGAAAAAGTTCGGTTTGGCCCAAAAGCTTGTGACAAACTTCTACTCAGCCACAATCAAATCTGTCCTATGCTCGTCCATCCTGGTGTGGTACACCAGCTCCTCCGCCAGCGACAGGCTCAAACTGCAGAGGGTCATTAGATCAGCGGAGAAGATCGGGAGATCCCTTCCTACTCTAGAACTCCTCTACCACTCTAGGCTGAACTCCAGAGCTTTAAAGAGGAACTGTAACGACAAAACGTCCCCTGGGGGGTACTCACCTCGGGTGGGGGAAGCCTCCGGATCCTAATGAGGCTTCCCACGCCGTCCTCCATCCGTCAGGGGTCTCGCTGCAGCCCTCCGTGCAGCGGTGACGTCAATATTTACCTTCCCGGCTACTGCGAAGGCACAAGTTTCCGGCGCCTGCGCAGTAGAGCGGACCCGACGGAGATCAGGTATTTCCGTCTATTTCCGTGCCGAAAGCAGCCACAGCGCCCCCGCTGGAGCCAGCAAAGGTAAATATTGAAGCTACAGTCGCCTCTGTCGCCGGCTGTTCGGAGGGCTGCAGCGAGACTCCCGAGGGACAGAGGACGGCGTGGGAAGCCTCATTAGGATCCGGAGGCTTCCCACACCCGAGGTGAGTACCCCCCAGGGGAGGTTTTTGTTGTTACAGAGTCTCTTTAAAGATCACCAACGACCCCTCACACCCAGGATACCGCTTCTTTAGTCAGCTCCCCTCGAGACGAAGGCCCCGGTTCCGATCCATCTTCACCAGGACCTCAAGACATAAGAACAGTTTCTTTCCCTCGGCTGTCAACCTTCTGAACTCTCTCCATGGAAATGCCTATCCCCACCCCAAATATCATGCCCGAACTGAGGCACTCTGCACATAGACGATGCTCCAGCTTACGTGTATCTTTTTGGTTATTTTTTTGTTCAGTTTTTGTGTGGTACTTATGCCACACAGTCTACCTCTGTATAAATGCTATATAATGTTCTGTTCCTACTGCATGTCCTGTCCTGTAACTATTTCATGTATCAGTACCCCTGTACGTGCCAAACCCAATTCCAGGTACGACCCAGTCGTGCTTGGCAAAAATAAAGATTCTGATTCTGAGGTAATCCACGCAGGTCCACAGTAGTGTGCAGATAGAAGCAGGCTGCAAGCGGCTGCCAGCCCCGCCCACGGCTCATGGTCTCCGACTGATGTATGATGCATGTGCCTGCCGACTTTCCACTATAGCCAGATACAGAATACCGCAGGGGCCAAAAACAAACAAACAAACAAACAGGTTTACTATAATAGAGGTTCTATTATATCAGAGTTTACTAAACCAGGTGTTATCAGGTGCTTGGCCATGACCTGGACACTTAGACAGTTTACTATACCCAAATGTTTACTATAAGGACATTATACTGTATTACTACTACACACACTTGCATGGAAATTTTTACTTGTAACTTTTTTTCTTCTCCTTGTTCACCGGAATCAGCGCCGCTTCTCATCAGCGGCGCCTGTAACTCATCTCTCCCCGCCACATGTCTCCCATTAGACACAAACAGGACGATTTAGATTTTATAAAAGGAAGCAGTTTAACGCGGCATTTCACGGTTTCCGCAGGGAACGGCGTTCGCCATAAAACTTGAGCATCCTCACATTTCAGCTGTCAGCAGATCGGAGGGGGGGGGGGGGGGGGGGAGTTGTGGGGGTAATCTGACATTCCTATCACACACTGCAACATGCAGGGCGTGAAATCCTAAATACCCCTAATGGCCAGTAATCCTGGAGGGGGGGCGGGGCATGGAGGACTCGGCAAACTTCTGGAGTCCTGTGATAATAGATAGGAAACAGCAGCTTTTACTCCGGAATAATGGACAAATCCCTTCGTCAAACATGAAAGCGTTCGCAGATATACGCCAAAGTCAATTCACGGTTACCAGAGAGCGAGACGCCGTCCAATGTCACCGCTGCTTCTCTCTGTGGAACCAATCAATCGGTTAGTAACCAAGGCTGGCCATACATATCGGTTCTTACTGGCAGATTCAATCACCACAATTGATTCTGATGGTTATCTGTGATACAATAAGCTGCATTTCAACCAAAAATTATGTTTGGATGGTAAATTTCAATCAGATGTGGCAGCAGGGTGGCGCAGTGGTTAGTGCTCCTGCCTTGCAGCGATGGGTCCCTGGTTTGAATCCCAGCCAAAGCACCATGTGCATGGAGTTTGTATGTTCACGCCATGTCTGTGTTGGTTTCCTTTGAGTCTGAGCACTCTGGTTTCCTCCCACATCCCAAAAACATACAGATAAGTTAACTGACTTACCTCTAAACATTGGCCCTAGACTACGATACATACACTACACGATACATACATAGACATAGGACTATGGAGGGGATTAGATTGTGCGCTCCTCTGAGGGACATTTAAAGTGACAAGACAATATAATCTGTACAGCACAGCAGAAGATGTCAGCGCTATATAAATACTAAAAATGAATGATGATGTGGCACTAGACCGATGGCCCACAGCCTTGCCCTATATCAAACAGTGAAGAGATTGATCTGTTTGTCACATTGTATGGCAATCTATTGGGGTATGGCCACTTTAAGGATGGATCCACACTAGCCCCGCCTCATCACCGCAGTGTTTAGTTTAGCGTCACTCTATGAGGGTGTTCTCACTGCAGCTTTTCAATTTGAGCAAAATGGAAAACGGGCTGCCATTTTGAAGAGCAATTTTTCGTAAAGGAATGTGAAAAAATGCACATTCCTTTTAAAAATTGCTCTGAAAATCCCTTTGCAAAATCGCTAAGGGCTTATCAATTAAGATTGCGTTTTGTAGTGTGAAGCAGGCCTAAAAGCGTATGGAGTTGTGTATCGGGAATAGGGAAATAGGGTCGGAAATATAGATTTCAGATTCTGAAGAAATTCTAATTTTCACCAACGCGGATTACAGATTTCACAGATATTTGATTTCCATTTACGAGGAGTCTTTTTTGGTCATTTTTTTCATGTTCTGATTGGCCAAATACTTCTGAGTTGACTCTGCATTTTCTGATTCTGGTTTAACGCTTCCAAGTTCAGCAATTGGGCTAAAATTACCGAGTTGCGGTGATGCGGTATCTCCGCGGAAATCCAAATTCTGTTTTCCAATCAGAAATGTGGGAATTTCAATCCTGCGAAATTTGAATGAGCATCCCTAATCGGGAATTTACACTGATGACTGAACAGCGATAAACGCATTCATCACCTCCATAAAAGAATGTGGGCAGCGTTTTATAAACATGGCGTTACGAAAGTGGCGAATTCATTTTAAAACACAAAAGTAAACAAAAATTGTAATTTTTTTTTCAGGTTATTACCAGCGATGGTCAATGACATGCTATGATGGCTTGATGTTGCAGCTTGATATTGGATCAGGTGAAGTAAGAAAGAAGTTGATTTGATTGACAGATTTCGAGCAGAAACAGGCTAGGACAGTGATGGCTAACCCTGGCACTCCAGCTGTGACAAAACTACAAATCCCATCATGCCTTTTCCTCCTAGAGTTATGCTTAGAGCGGTCAGAGTATTGCAATGCCTCATGGGACTTGTAGTTCCACCACAGCTGGAGTGCCAAGGTTAGCAATCACTGGGCTAGGAACACACTAAAGGTGTGTACACACATGCGACTATAGTCGTTTGAAACGATCGTTCCCCGATCGTTTCAAATGACGTTCGTTTAAAAAAAAACAGCCAATGACTATTAAGTCTAACGACGGACGAGCTAGATCGTTAAAAACGAACAATCTAGCTTGGTGGATTTTTTCCAACGACGATCGTTTGCAAAAGTAGTACATCGTTGGAAACGGTCGTTCGTACTAGGCTTGACATGCGCATTTCACTATTTCTCCATGGAACTTTTCATTTTTATGCGCAGGCGCAATAGGTGCTTTTACGTGATGTAATGTTCGTTCTAACGATCTGATCGTTACACACCTTTTAAAACTAACTTTACTTTTCATCAATTAAAAGTTCGTTCGTCGTTGACAACGAACGATCGTTGTCGCATGTGTGTACGTAGCTTTAGCGTTTTTGCCTGCAATGGTAGTCAATGGGACGCATCAAAAGACGCATAAAAAAAACATGCATTTTCAAATACGCTTTTTTTAAAAACGCTGGTTTTGTTGCATGATTTTAAAAAAAAAAAGCATAAAAAAAGTACATAATGAAAGTCAATGGTAACGCAATGTAATGCGTTTTGTACGCATTTTCAAAATACTTTTTTTTTATGCATTTCCACTTCCTGTTGTCTTCCTAGTGATTTGCATAAAATGCAATAGAACAACGCATGGAAAACGCACATGCGTTTCGTATATGCGAACTGAAAACACGTTAAACACGCAAAAAAACTAAAAAAATGCATATGCGGCAAAAATGCAAATGCACAAAAAAAAAAAAAAAAAAAAAAAAAAAAAAAAATCGCACTAAAAACGCAGACAAAAACGCACATGCCAGAAAACGCACCTTTCACGCACAGCCCTGTGTGCACCCAACCTAAATAAAACGTACACGCAAGTTGGAAATAATAGCATGTTACGGACGATCTCTGTCCTCCATGTCTTTATAAACTGGCAAATCTGAGACTAGTTCCCCAGTTTCTCTGTAGGAGAGGCGAGGATTGTGCAGGGACAGTGTGATGATGATGATGATGATGTTGGAATTTGTCATGGTCCCCTCCATCCTGCCACATGATCCTTGGTGTAGAGTCTGCCAGGACACATTGCCACATATTTCTGTACAAATGACACCAGTCTGCGTCTGGGTGGCCGACCCCATAGTTAACCTGCTGGCTACGCCATATGTGTCTGAGTGATTACAGACTGTGACACGCACTAACCAGCAATTTGCAGAACTAATTCTAAACCAGCAGTTACAGATGCTATAACCGGTGTTTTGGGTGTCTACTGCAGATTACTACCCCCTGTTTAGAGCATGTAACTGCTGGTTTCAGAACTAGCTCTGTAAGGCCTTGTTCACATTGCGTTCTGCTTGCGTGTCTATCCGCGGTGGGCTTATTTTGAGGCGTTTTTACTTTCCGATTCCCGGCGCTTGGGTGTGCGATTCGTTTTTGTGGCAACCGTTTTCCGACACGTTTTTCCCGAGCATTTTGGTAATTCACTCCCCGACGCTCATCTAAGCAGATCGGAAACGAACCGCTCAGATATGAACTCTCTCATAGAGAATCATTGTGTAAGCGCTTTCAGGGCGATTTTGAAAAATATCCCGCGCTTAAAAAAATTAAAACCGCCTGCAGTGTGAGCAAGGCCTCACGGTCTCCTTTTCATACAAACACTGATAAATGTATCTGGAGGTCATTATAGAGTACACAGGTTACAAGGTTTCAGGGACACAAAAAGTTGTCTTCATGTTCAAAATACTGTATACAATATATATATAATATTCGCATAGAAACAATGGAAAAGCACACCAGCACTGCCATGGTTAAATTCGCATACATCGTCATCCATGCGAATTTGCATGAAAATTCACATAGACCCGCATGCGAAATTCGCATCCGCATGCAAATTTTTACCGGGGCGATTTGTACCGCACAAGTGGAAATGCAGCCTTAGAGTTACACACCTAGCCGCTCACTCCGCTCCTCCAATGAACTTCCCCCTGCATCACCCAGTCCCATGCACGCCTCCAGGACTTCTCAAGAGCTGCTCCAATACTATGGAACTCCCTACCTTCCCCCATTAGGGCAGCCCCCTCCTTCAACATCTTCAAGAAGGCCCTCAAAATGCATTTTTTCACTCTGGTCTTTCCCCCCAATGGTGCTCTAAACCCGCAGCTGAACTCTGGTCCCCTACCTTTTGTGTCCCTACCTCTCCCTCTAGATTGTAAGCCTTTGGGCAGGGTCCTCACTCCTTTTATGTCCTACCTGATCATGCACCTCCATTACTGTGCACCCATGCTAGGCATCTGAGTGAACCTAACTTGCCTAATCTCCATGCTCCATCCAGTGACTGACTAAGCATTACCTTGTACTCATACTGTGCTGTGTGATCTGGTTTTCTTGTATTCCTGTATTGTGGTATTGCTGTATGTCACCCCTAAATATTGTCTGTAACCTAAACTAATGTCCAGCGCTGCGTAATATGTTGGCACTTTATAAATACAAAATAATATGACCACTGTACCACACACACGTTCAATTTTTTCCCCAATTATGATAAAAATAATTGGAAACTGAGAAAATTGCTAGGGTGTGTGTATATTAACCAATTCACAATCTACCACACACCATACAATCTTTAGAAAAGTTGAAGAAAACATTTCCAGCATTCTAGATCGAAGGAAAAAAAAAAAAAAAAAAACTAGAAATCCGATGAGATTTTTCAGTCAAATGAAAAAAAAAGATTTCGTTTTTTTCGGGAGATCTGATCATATTTATCGAATTGCCATAAAATCGGATCATTTTATTGTATTGTGTTGCCACCTGTAGAGATGCTGAAAAGCGGACAGAAGTGGATACAGCTGCGTTAGTGGGCTCAGGCCCTTAGTGAGATTTTTTGAACCACCAGCAAGCAAGAAAATACTTAAAATACTTTTGATAGTACCTTCCAACCTACTTTGTGGTACTTTTTCTATTGCAAAGTGCTAGAAAGTTATAGAAAAGAAGATGACAAATTAACTCCTAGGTGAAAACGCAGGAGGAAAAGCTAATTGCATATGGTCCTTTATGTCCAAGTTCAGAGTTGTCTGAAAGTAAATCATTTATATATTATATGTATTATTATGGATTTAGAAAGCACAAATCCGTGGCGCTGAATAACACAGGACTCAACATACAAATCCATCTTACAAACATTCTCACGGAACCTGCTTGTAAGCAGAGCACTGACTGTACAGACCAGATGATTGTAGACAGGTTAGTGCCGTCATGGCATCAGAAACCATGTGTAAAGCCATATCAATCTTTACCGCCCAAGGCCACTGTCACCGGCGGCCCCCCTTCAGTATAGGTATTGAGATGACCCCCTTCCCTCCAGTATAAGTAGCGAGATCACCCCTCCCCCTTCCGTATAGGTAGCCAGAAGACCCCTTCCCTCCAATATAGGTAGCCAGATGACTCCTCCCCCTTTCCCTCCAATATAGGTAGCCAGATGACTCCCTTAATCCCTCCTCTTCCCACCCCCCACCTTTCAGTATAGGTAGTCAGCTCACCTTCACACTGCATCAGTCTATCAGTGTCCCTCATTTCTCCGCTCGTCTCCAGTGCAGACGCTTCCTCTTCCTTTCCGTCCCCAATGCTGCCCAAGTCCATAGCCGCCGGCCACAATGCAAACGTGCACAGAGAGCAAGGTGGCTGCTGCACAGGCGGCTAGCAGCAGAGTACCGCAGTCAGGCACTCGCCTGATCTCCCTGCACTGCAGTATTTGCACGCTTGCAAATGCTGCACCAGTTTATCCTGCTCCTGTGGTGCCCTTGCTCCTGTGGTGCCCTAGGCCATGGCCTAGGTGGCCTTGGCCTAAATCCAGCCCTGCTGAAGAGGACTAACAGTCAGGAACAGGCTGTCTGCATGTAGGGTTGATGTTGCTCTGTAAATTGATAAGATATAGACTTGCTATACACCAGCGGTTCAGGATGTAAGCCTGGCTTCAGGGGCATAAAGAGATACCAGTAATTTGCATATTCCGTAGCGGTGCATTGTGGGAAGCCACGGCCGCTCACTTTAAGCTGAATTATCTCAAATACCTTCTGTTTTAAGAAACCAAACTACATGGAGCATTGCTTTTTAGTAGGAGGGCATTTCAGTCTCTTTTGGTCCCCTGTACTTTCCTAGTGGTTCTGGGTCACTCCTAGCTTTCTGGGTATTCTGTTTGCTGAATAAGTGATATTCAACAGCGTTTTCTCCCACAATTCCCCGGGGCTGACAGATGATTCTGTATACATCCTCCCCCAGCTACAATGTAACCACTAATGAGTCTAGCATGTCGGCAGCACACCTGGATCCAGGTATTTGTGTCTCTTCTGTATTCACATAGCAGCAGAGCAGCCTGATCCTGACATTGCTGTGAAGAAGATCAGCACAGCCCCCTCCATTGCCTCATTAGTGAGTCGCTCCCCAGAGATCCCGCGTATACTGCTGCCTCCTGACGCGGAGGGGGGGGGGGGGGGGTCGTTGGGAGAGCTCATGCCTGGCTGCCTGCAACATCAGCCTGTCAGGGTATGGAGAGGCCTGTTCACTATTAATCTGATTCAAGCAGATCCGAGATGAAAAACGGACTATAACAAGTAACTTGTCTATATATCTTATCTAAAATTTAGATAGTTTGCACAGCAAATCTAGCTGCAAACAGCTTCAACAGTTTATGAATATTTCTTCCTGTGATACAACTAGGGCAGCCATGTTTTGCTTGTCACATTACACAGGCAAGCTGATAGCATCTTCACCCCCCCTCCTCCCCTCTCCTCCTGCCCAGACTGAGCTCCCATAAGCCCTTGCTACATGGCTCTAAGAGTGCCAAGGCACAAAAGGAGCAGTGAGCGAGGCTGGTTTACTTTATAGGGAATTAGAGTATTAGAACAAAAACACAAATATTTGGCTTGAGGAATGCCCTATAACCTATATGAAAGGAACCCAACTATACAATGAGTAAAAGTTTATCTCGGATCCACTTTCACTAAAGGCTGAAAAGATCTGGAGAAAATACAGAGGTGGACAAATGTGCCGGAAGCCTTAGGGCCCTTTCACACTTAATCATTTGGTGTGCGTTTGTGTGCATTTGTCACAATGCACTGCTATAGAAAAAACGCGTACTAAGATTTCAGTTAAAACGCGTTAAGTGTAAAAGGTGCCGTAGGAAAAACATGGGCATTACTTTGAAAATCAGTTTTCTTTCCGTTTTAACTGAGAGCAACTGATTAAGTGTAAAAGGGCCCTTAAAGAGAAGGTTCAGGCATCATGTAAAAAAAAAATAAAAATCCAAATCCACTTACCTGGGGCTTCCTCCTGCCCGTGGTAGCCAGGATGTGCCGTCGGCGCCGCTCCGCAGGCTCCCGGTGGTCTCCGGTGGCAAGCCCGACCTGGCCAGGCCGGCTGCCAGGTCGGGCCTCTTCTGCGCTCCAAAATGCGCCTCACAGGGGCGCGCTGACGTCATTGTGTTTAGCCAGCTGTATACTGTGCAAGTGAAAAGGTTTGCTGATATTTTATGCCTTTCATGTGGAGTTCTGCGCACTCCCTGCTCTGTGCGACGTAGGAAGGGGGGGTGGGGGTGGGAGGTACAAGTTTCCAGGTCCGAATCACACAGGGATCCTCCACTTCACTGACAGTCGCCCCAGAATGCATCAGGAAGAGGGCTGGCCAACCACTCCTGTATTATTACTTGCATAATAGAATTGGGAAAATGACTTTATGGTTGAAGAATGTTTCAGATAAACATACCCAGAGAAGCATAATCCCCATACAAAGAAACAAATAAATATTATACACTGCAATTCTGTATTAAGGGGTCATTATAGGGACCCTGGAGTGAGAGGTATATGGAGGATGCCATATTTGTTTCCTTTTACACAATACCAGTTGCGTGGCAGTCCTGCTGAGCTATTTGGCTGCAGTAGTGTCTGAATCACGCCAGAAACAAGCATCTAATCCAGCCACACTTCCGTCACCTCACCTGATCTGCTGCATGCTTGTTCAGGGGCTATGGCTAAAAGTATTAGACGCAGAGGATCAGCAGGCCGGCAAGGCAATCTGCATTGATGAAAAGGAACTAAATATGGCAGCCTCCATATCCCTTTCACTTCAGGTATCTTTTAAATATTATCTTCTATTCTCTTTCCACGGCTGATGTGAAAAAACACAGCAACAGGACCTTTAGTGTCCTTCTGGTGTCCCCATGCCCCCTATAACCTCCATGTCCTCTGCTGTGCCTTACATTGACCCTCATGGCGTACGAGAGGAATCGGCGCCGGAGACTTGGGCGCAGGATACAGCCGGTATACGGCTTATCCTGCTGCTGCACAAGTCCCGGCCGTGTTACATACTATTCCCCCTCCAGGCCACCATGGATGGTGGGGAATGATATAATTCGGCTTCCAGCAATTGCTGGGGGACGTATTATTATGTTTTACAAGTAACTTTAGCTCCGTCTTCTGACGGCGCTGAAGTTACTCAGTGTGCGTTGCTATAGTCGTAATTCCTATTACGGCCTATGGTGGCGCCAGCTGCGCCCAAGTCTCCTGCGCTGGATTAGAAGTGTTCGCCCCATGTCACCCTGCATCCTCCTCTTACCCCCAGCTCCATGCCATGCTGTCCCGTTTCCTCCGATGTTCCCCTGCACCCTCTTATTTTATTTCCCCCACCTCCATGCTGCGGTGTCCCCGAGATCCAGCCCATGGGGAAGAAGTACAGCAACTTGTGATTCTACTAGTGCCGATGGTCTCGCAGGCGGGACCATGGCTCCATTATTGGGCCAATCACTGCACTTGCTGAGTAGCAGCGAGTACAGCGATTGGCCCAATGATGGTGCTACCCGTGAGACCATCAGCTCCAGTAATAATTGCCATACTTTTTCCTCTTACAGCAGCTAGGGCTTACATTCAGGGTAGGGCTTATATTTGAGTCTGTTCGATATTCCTGCTGGGGTTTATTTTCAGGGATGTCTTCATTTCAGGGAATCACGGTAAATGTAAAAATGTGGCAATACTGTCGTGGCTGCTACCAGGAATGTTCCAATTTTTCATTTTTTCTTATGCTGGGCATACACGGCAACTTGGCAGGCCGGATGATCTGCCGGATAGATTCCCCGCTTGGGATCGAGCGGGGAATCTATCCGGCAGCTCATCGAGCGGGGAATCTATCCGCGGGGATGCGGCGGGGGTCGATCCGGCGGCTAATCGGCTGCCGGATCGACCCGTGTATGCCCAGCATTAGGATAAGCCGTGACCTGTAGTAATGAGCCCCATCACAGACCATAGATTATTGGATGCCAGATGAGCATAGCTGTAGGTTGTAATGATAGGTACACACTATGCAATCTCCCTTTAGATCGAGGTGTGCATTCGATAATTTCCAACATGTCCGATCTGCTCCCAATTGATAACGAGAACTATTTTCAGCTCCCTACTGCACAAATTTGATCCCGTAATCGATCCTGAGAAGATCAGAGGTCAGAAGTTAACTATTAAACCTGTTAATCTGACAGAAAGCGCATCCTGTGTACCCAGCAGTTTGTCCTATTCCTGCGGTCAGAAATCACGCAGTATCGGCGGAGGAGGGGGACCTTTCGGAAAAAAAGGCGCAGAATCTCAGCCAAGTTATCACTGCTCTGATGGAAACGACGAGATCTTTAACAGAGACATAAGAGCTCGTCCGGCGGTGAGAGCAGCGCTGTGTGAAACGCTTTAACCTGACCCCTCTTCAATCCTGCGTAATGGAGCGAGAGAGAGAAATCTCTTTTATTACATGTACTTTCACGCTGCATTAGGCTCCCCCGCCGGCCGCGCACCCCTGTATATTAAACAGCCAGATCTCGCCAATCTCTGTCTCACACCACGTACTGCAAAATAAACGAGACGAGCCAGGAATCTGTGGCTGGGAAAATAAGACAGGTGGAAGATTCGGTGACAAGAGGACAACAATATGCAGCAAACACTTCACTGACAGGACACAGAGGAGAGGCCACAGCAAAGGATTCTGGGATCAAAGCTGGACAAGGTCCTCCACTCCAGCACCCAAGGCTGAGGCACCAAAGTGCGCCCCTCCATCCTTTCCACTTCAGCCGTCACACACTGATTGCTACTAGACAGAGGTGCCCCAGGCCCCCCCCCCCCCCCCCCCCAACACCTTAATCTCTAGTTATCTGGCTTTCAGTCACTGCCATGTAGCCCCTTGTCTTATTTCTCTCAGCTATCATTCCCCTATTGTGTTTGAAGCAGAGTGAGTTGTGTGCCCTCTACTACACTGCGCCCTGAGGCTGGAGCCTCTCTCGCCTCTGCCTGGCCCTGTGTGCGCCCCTCCTACACTGCGCCCTGAGGATGGAGACTGCCTCGCCTCTGCCTCAGCCCGGCCCTGTCTGGGATACTAGGGATATGGGGGGGGGGGGGGGGTGGAGCTACGAGGTTTTGCATATTTATACCCACAGGTAGCCAAAATGATATAAAAAAATAAAAGTATTCTGAATAATTATGTACATTACTGATTATCAGATCACTCCAAATATGCAGTTTTTACTGTTATTCCGTTATACACATGCAACCAGGTGAGCCTGTCTGTGCTGGCTTCAATCATCCAATCACTCGTCACTACTCAACCAACTTGAGTGGAATAGGTTTCTCCTGGCTGTGCCTCTGCCATGGATGAGCCTATCCGGACCAAGCATGTGCTAGTCAGGTCTGGGCAGGCCCAGTAGACAGAACCACTCAAAAAAAAGCCAGACAAAAAAGTTGAGCACGAGTGTCTTCATTCCATTGCGCCTGCGCGCACACACACACACACACTCCACACTCTCCCCACACTCTCCCCACACACTCCCCACACACTCCCCACACACTCCCCACACACTCCCCACACACTCCCCACACACTCCCCACACACTCCCCACACACTCCCCACACACTCCCCACACACTCCCCACACACTCCCCACACACTCCCCACACACTCTCCACACACTCTCCACACTCTCCACACTCTCCACACTCTCCACACTCTCCACACGTCTGCCCCAGGCACACGTTAGTGGCTGTGTAATGTTTAGTATGGTTCGTCATCTTAATATGTAAAAAAAAATAAGTAATTTATAAGCAGCACAGGTGTTTTTCATTCAGTCTGACTGACAGCAAACAACTGCTCATCTGCAGGTTTCCTATACACGGCCAGATGGCGAACGTAGCAGAGGAGCGACAGCCGAACCTGATAGGCCGGTTCTACTATACGGAAGGTGGGTAAACGTCTAAATTAGGCTCCAAATCCTACTCCAGATGTCATTCTGAAGGGACGTTTGTACTGCGGGGGCCACCAGCGCTGTATGAGGCTGTACACACACTGAGCTGTAAAATTGCTGCGATTGTGATTTGTTTTAAAAAAACGGCGATCATGGCAATTTTACCGCATTTTTAATGCAAGTCACTGGGAGCTTTTTTTTTTTACGTGCAGGGCTGGGTCAAACTTGCCGCTTTTTCGATCAATCGCAAACTCGCTGCATGCAGCGTCTTTAGGGTGATTGCGCTGCGATTCTCATTCTATTGATGGGAATCACAAGCTCTGAAATTGTGAGATTTTGCCACCGAATCGCGATTGCGGACCAGAACGCGACCGCCAGGAAACGGCGGGCAAGGGCTCAACGCGAACCAGCCCTCAGAATGCTGTGATGGTCAGAAAATCGCTCAGAAAGCGCTTATAGGGCTAGTTTACACTGGACGCTTTGGCAGCGCTTTGCGGATCGCCGGTGATCAGCAAAGCGCTGCTGCTAATGCAAGTCAATGGTAGTGCTCACACTGTAGCGATCGCCAGTGATTAGCGATTTGCTGATGGTGCATGCAGCATTTTTGGAGTGATTGCATTTCAATGTTAAAGAATCGCACAACACAATCACTCTAAAATCGCTTTCCTGTACAGTAAAAAAACAGCCTTTTGCTGATTGCCGGCAGACGGCAAAACGCTACCAAAGCGCCCAGTATGAACCAGCCCTTAGTCTGTCTACAGCCTGAAGGTGGCCAAAGCACAGCACAATGTTGGGGGTTTTGGGAGGGGGTGTTATGTATTTATTTAAAATGATCTATTTTTTTTCTTCAAACAATCAAATAGAATCCACCATGGCTGATCAGACATTTTATCTAACTTTAAGCTATCTAGGGACACACAGTAGATTTTTGGTTGTCCAAAGTGATTGTTTTAGGTAAACATCTTCTACCGTGCTTGCGAATGTTTCAAAAGGACTCCATAGGAGGCTGCCATATTTATTTCCTTTTAAACAATACCAGTTGCCTGGCAGCCCTGCTGATCTATTTGGCTGCAGTAGTGTCTGAATCACACACCAAAAACAAGCATGCAGCTCATCTTGTCAGATTTGACAATAAGATCAGAAACTCCTGATCTGCTGCATGCTTGTTCAGGGGCTATGGCTAAAAGTATTAAAGGCAGAGGATCAGCAGGGCTGCCAGGAAAATGGTATTGCTTAAAAGGCAATAAATATGGCAGCTTCCATATCCCTCTAGCTTCAGTTGTCCTTTAAGTCAGAAAATCCTCCTGATATTGTGTTATGTAGCTCCGCCCCCACCGCAACTGACGTGGGACAAACTCACGACTTGGCCAAGTGGCCACCGACATATCTATCTGGTGAATTTAGGTAAATGGTCACGCAAATATCCAGTGTGCACTGCTTCACATGGTTAACATTTATCATCACAACTACCGACTACCGGTCCAACATGTGGTGCCTGTTCAGAGCAAGATCATCCAAAAGGCAAGCTAGGCAAGTGCCTGGGGCCTTTTGGTTGTTAAAGGGGCACTATGGCGAAAAATTGTAAAATTTAAAATTGTGCAAACATAAATAAGAAGTATGTTTTTTTCCAAAGTAAAATGAGCCATAAATTACTTTTCTCCTATGTTGCTGTCACAGTAGGTAGTAGAAATCTGACAGAAGTGACAGGTTTTGGACTAGTCCACCTCTTCATGGGGGGATTCTCAGGGATTTATGTATTTTCAAAAGCACTTAGTGAATGAAAGTTGCTCTGTCCAACTGCCAAAAAACTGTAACGAGCAGGGAAGCTGGCCAGCATCATTGTTTATAAAAAATATTCCCTAAAAAGGATTTAAAAAATCCTTGCTGAGAATCCCCTATGAAGAGATGGACTAGTTCAAAACCTGTCGGTTCTATCAGATTTCTACTACCTACTGTAAGTGACAGCAACATAGGAGAAAAGTGATTTATGGCTCATTTTACTCAGAGAAAAACATACTTATTTGTCTATGTTTGCACATATTTAAATTTTACAATTTTTCGCCATGGTGCCCCTTTAGGAAGCCCAGCTGCCATCTTCATTAGCCCCTCTCTACCTAAGATTATCAAAAAAGAACATAAGGGGGAGCCTGATCTGCTACCTTGTCAAGGACCCCATCTCACCTGCTTTACTTTTTAAACTATCATTAAAACTATTACTGAAGAAAACTGAAACTTTTGTGATTAGAGACGTGACCACACACAGCTCAGAGCATCCAGCTGTACAGACTGTGGGTCACGGCCCCGCCCCCTGCCAGCTCTCTCCACTACAGAAATGACTGATTTGGGAATCTTGTAACACTACAAGAAAGTGAAATACCACATAAAAAAAAAAAAAAAAAAAAAAAAAAGGAGCTGCAATAAGCGATATAACTGGGAAGGAACAAACCAAGATTGTGCTATTTACTCATCTTTCCGGGACCTTTGTTATATGCTGGGCCACGTTCGCCATTTGCCCTTCGCTCTGCTTTCAGAAATATGCACTGTGGAGGGAGAATTGGATTGCATGCTACTAAAGACAACAAAGCCCCTCTTTGTAAATGGAGTCATTCCTTTCCTGGGTGAAGAGGGCATGATATGCAGAGGAACTCCTGTGACCAGGCCCGGCTGTGACTGCAAATAGCAGAAAAT
This sequence comes from Hyperolius riggenbachi, assembly GCF_040937935.1. NCBI lineage: Eukaryota > Metazoa > Chordata > Amphibia > Anura > Hyperoliidae > Hyperolius > Hyperolius riggenbachi. The sequence continues at coordinate 230,684,058 of NC_090656.1, read as the reverse complement.
GGGGTTGGGGGGGGGGGGGGGGATGGGTTTAGAGGAGGCCCACCAGCCAGAGCAGGATCATTCACCAGACAACCTAGGCAGATGTTTGGGGCCTAGTGGGCAACAAGGGTCTCACCTGCCGCCTTCTCTGACCCCTGACCCGAGATGAAAAACGAACTATAACAAGTAACTTGTCAATATAGGTTATCTAAAGATTAGATAGTTTACACATCATATCTCAGCATATCAAACAGCTTCAACAGTTTATGATGATTTATTCCTGTGATACAATGACAGCAGCCATATAGTTACATAGTTACATAGTTATTTTGGTTGAAAAAAGACATACGTCCATCGAGTTCAACCAGTATAAAGTACAACACCAGCCTGCTCCCTCACATATCTCTGTTGATCCAGAGGAAGGCGAAAAAACCCTTACAAGGCATGGTCCAATTATCCCCTAAAGGGAAAAATACCTTCCCGACTCCAGATGGCAATCAGATAAAATCCCTGGATCAACATCATTAGGCATTACCTAGTAATTGTAGCCATGGATGTCTTTCAACGCAAGGAAAGCATCTAAGCCCCCTTTAAATGCAGGTATAGAGTTTGCCATAACGACTTCCTGTGGCAATGCATTCCACATCTTAATCACTCTTACTGTAAAGAACCCTTTCCTAAATAAATGGCTAAAACGTTTTTCCTCCATGCGCAGATCATGTCCTCTAGTCCTTTGAGAAGGCCTAGGGACAAAAAGCTCATCCGCCAAGGTATTATATTGCCCTCTGATGTATTTATACATGTTAATTAGATCCCCTCTAAGGCGTCTTTTCTCTAGACTAAATAAACCCAGTTTATCTAACCTTTCTCGATAAGTGAGACCTTCCATCCCACGCATCAATTTTGTTGCTCGTCTCTGCACCTGCTCTAAAACTGCAATATCTTTTTTGTAATGTGGTGCCCAGAACTGAATTCCATATTCCAGATGTTCCAGCAGCCATGTTCTGTTTGTCACATTGTCACAGGCTGAGGGCTGGAGATGCTATCAGCTTGCCTGTGTGTAAATTCAATCCCCTCTCCTCCTCCCTCCTTCCCTCGCCTCTAAAATCTCTGGCTAGTAACCTCCTCCTCCTCCTCCTGCCCAGACTGAGCTCCCATAAGCCCTTGCTACAGTGTCAAGGCATTCTGGAGGAGCTGTGGGCGAGGCTTGTTTAGTTTATAGGGAATTAGAGTATTAAAACAAAAAAAGTATTTGAGGAATGCCCTATAAACAATAAGAAAAGGAACACAATTATGCAATGAATAAAAGTTTATCTTAGATCCACTTTTAAAAAAACGGACCACAAGTGGCCCCAAATCAAATACCTAGCCTAGAGGCACCTATTAGTGGTTGGATAGTGTACTGGTTAAGGGCTCTGCCTTTGACATGGGAGACCAGGGTTCGAATCCTGGCTAGGTCAAGTAACTATTCAGTAAGGAGTTCAAGGCAAGACTCCCTAACACTGCAGGGTGGCCTCTTGAGCGCGGCCCAGTGGCTGCAGCTCTTGAGCGCTTTGAGTCCGACAGGAGAAAAGCGCTATACAAATGTTCAGATTATTATTATTATTATTACATATTAATCCATCCCTGTTCACAGCCAGAAACTGGGGTGATCCCTTTATAAAATGCGAGCAGCCGGCCAGAAAAGTGAGGTTATTTCCCTGGCATAGATCAGATCGCCCCAGTCACACAGAGGATCTAGAGAGTTCTGAATTTCACTAATTTTCAGTTTACATTGTGAAATTGTAAGTTTATTGCAATTTCAAAAAATTTTTTTTATAATAATAATCCTAACATTTAGCACTTTTCTCCTGTTGAACTCAAAGCGCTCAAGAGCTGCAGCCACTGGGACGCGCTCAAGAGGCCACCCTGCAGTGTTGGGGAGTCTTGCCCAAGGACTTCTTACTGAATAGGTGTACTGACCCTATTCAGGATTCACACTTAACCAGTACACTATCCAGCCACTACACTCACAATAGGTTACAATTTTGATTCAATTTTTCTAATTTTTTGCATGGAAATTTTCTCATTAATGATCCTAATGGACACCTGACCTGAGAGGTATACGGAGGTTGCCATGTTTATTTCCTTTTAAGCAATACTAGTTGCCTGGCAGTCCTGCTAATCTCTCTGGCTGCAGTAGTGTGTGAATCACACACCTGAAACATGCATGCGGCTGATCCAGTCTGACTTCATTCAGGGACACGTGATCTGCATGCTTGTTCAGGGTCTATGGCTGAAAGTATTAGGCCACATACACACATCAGACCATAGTCTTTTGAAAATGAAAGATCACAGACCAATCATACCCCCTTCCATGTAGTATGAGAGCCATACTCTACACAGTCTTTTCTATGGAGCTGAACTCCCCATCAGATAAAAATCATTGCAAGATGCTGCACACACAGATGCTGTACAGACACAAAAGATCAGTATCTGCAAAAGATCTGTTCCTGCCAAAAATCCATTCCTGCAAATTGCATTCATAGTCTATGAGATCTGCAGATCATCATACACACATGATTTAACTGACATTCATCTGCAGATCTGCAGATCTGAAAATCCATCCTGGTGGATCTGATTCTGCAGATGAATGTCAGTTAAATCATGTGTGTATGATGATCTGCAGATCTCATAGACTATCATTGCAATTTGCAGGAATGGATTTTTGGCAGGAACAGATCTTTTGCAGATACTGATCTTTTGTGTCTGTACAGCATCTGTGTGTGCAGCACCTTGCAAAGATTTTTTCCTGATGTGGAGTTCAGCTCCATAGAAAAGACTGTGTAGGTACGGCTCTTATACTACAGGAAGGGTGGTAAGATTGGTCTGTGATCTTTCATTTTCCAAAGACTATGGTCTGATGTGTGTATGTGGCCTTAGAGGAAGAGGATCAGCAGGAAAGCCAGGGAACTGGTATTGCTTAAAGGACACCTGAAATGAGAGGGATAGGTAGGCTGAATATTTATTTCCTTTTAAAGAGGAACTCCAGTGAAAATAATGTAATAAAAAAGTGCTTCATTTTTATAATAATTATGTATAAATGATTTAGTCAGTGTTTGCCCATTGTAAAATCTTTTAAATCCCTGATTTACACTCTGACATTTATCACGTGGTGACATTTTTACTGTTGGCACATGCTGTTTTGGCAGTAGGGAACAGCTGTAAACAGCTATTTCCCACAATTTAACAAGGTTCACAGACAGGAAACTGCCAGAAGTACCACGGTACTCAGAGCTTCTTGTGGGAGGGGTTTCACCACAATATCAGCCATACAGCGCCCCCTGATGGTCTGTTTGGGAAAAGGAATAGATTTCTCATGTAAAAGGGGGTATCAGCTACTGATTGGGATAAAGTTCAGTTCTTGGTCGGAGTTTCTCTTTAAACAATGCACATTGCTCAGCTATCCTGCTGATCCTCTGCCTTTAATGCTTTTAGCCACATACCCTGAACAAGCATGCAGATCATGTGACTAGATTAGCTGCATGCTTTCCAGGTGGGTGATTCAGACACTACTGCAGCCAAAGATATCAGCAGGACTTCCAGGCAACTGGTATTGTTTAAAAGGAACACTATTGCGAAAATTGTAAATTTAAAGAACATGTAAACATATACAAATAAAAAGGTACACTTTTCCCAGAGTAAAAATGTGCTCTAAATGACTTTTCTCCTATGCTGCTGTCACTTACAGTAGGTAGTAGAAATCGAACAGAACCGACAGGTTTTAGACCAGCTCATCTCCTCATAGGCGATTATCAGTGTGTTCTTTATTTTCAAAAGCACTTAGTAAATGGCAGTTCCATCCAACTGCCAAAAAACTGTGCAGTGAGCAGGGAGGCTGGCTAGCATACTGTATGTGTATAAATCCTTTTCAGGGAGTGTCTTTATAAAGAATAAAAGGCCATGCTGAGAATACCCCATGAGGAAATGAACTTGTCCAAAACCTGTCAGTTCTGTTAGATTTCTACTACCTACTGTAAGTGACAGCAGCATAGGAGAAAAGTCATTTATGGCTCATTTTACTCTGAAACAAGAAACGCACTTATTTGTATGTGTGGTCCTTTAAAAGGAAATAAATATGGCAGCCTCCATATCCCTTTAAAGGATACCTGAAGTGACATGTGACATGAGATAGACATGGGTATGTACAGTGCCTAGCACACAAATAACTATGCTGTGTTCCTTTTTTCCTTTCTCTGCCTGAAAGAGTTAAATATCAGGTATGTAAGTGGCTGACTCAGTCCTGAATCAGACAGGAAGTGGCTACAGTGTGACCTCACAGAAACTCCAACTATAAAACACTTTCCTAGCAGAAAATGGCTTCTGAGAGCAAGAAAGAGGTAAAAATGGGAATTTCTTATCAGTGAAAGAAAAAAGGAACACAGCATAGTTATTTGTGTGCTAGGCACTGTACATGCCCATGTCTATCTCATATCACTTCGAGTATCCTTTAAGCATGCTCAGAAGACACTAGTTCTGCAAAAAAATGATCATGCATTACACTAACGTTTAGAATTTACACTTTGGAATTTGAATTGGATGTTGGGAAATCCGTGCTCTGATATATAGCCACAATAAGGCCTCATTCACACCTAAAAACAAAAATGCAAATGCAAGCGTTTTGCATTTTAGTGCGCTTTGTTTTTCCCCTTCCTGGTGCTCAGCTGCGTGCTGCATTTTTGGAAAAAGCGCTTTTCTAAGCGCTTTGCCAGAGCGGTTTTGAGATTCACTCCCTAACGCAAGTCAGGAAGTGAACTCTTTGACCCGTAAAAGAATAAATACAATGTATTTCTTCAAAAAAAAAAAAAAAAAACCCAAACGCAATCGCCACATAAAGCGGTTTTGTGCGCGTTGAGCTCTCTTTCTATACCTTCCATTATACGAAAATCGCCCCAAAAATGGTCCAGGCACCGCTTTGCTGAGAACATAGTGCACAAACCGCGCTGATGAGAACCTTCTCATAGAGAGTCATTGCACAAGTGTTTTGTGGGCAATTTTAAAAATCGTCTGTGCTTGAAAAAAGGCCGAAAACGCATCTAATGTGAACGAACCCTAAAAGCCTCCGACAGGTTATGTATGGGTGTACACGCACCTGTGTTATTATAACAGTAATGCACTATGTCCAGCTCTGTTTGATTTTACAGGTGGCACATTAGCAGAAGAGGAGCGCTGTCTCAGTAATTAAAATAGGTTATGTAGAGATGTGAGGAGTCAGTCATGAAGGGGACAGCAGTGAAATGACAGCTCTGCAGTAAGCTGAAATCAGGGCCACATTACTGGGCAGCTGTGCTGAGATGACCTAGTCATGGCTGACCTCTGACAGGCCTGGATAGCTGGAACGGCTGTTATTGGTGGCAGAGGGGTCATGGCTGACAACAGCTGGGTGGACACAAGGAAGCTTTGTCCCCTGCTGGTATGTACAGGGTCCCCAGTGCCTCCTGACACAGTCATGTCACTAGATTATAGTCATTCAGTGCGAATGGCTCCTGAAACTAATAGGTACTCTTTATACACCTGACCTTCTCCATCAAGATCCTGCAAACATGTTCCAGGTGAGTAACAACAACCAATCCAATTTCTTTAAGTGGATCTGAACTCTTGCACAGGACAGAAGGAAACAGAGAAATGCACCCTGTATGTATTTAGAGAGTTTAGCCTGTCCAATTCCCCCTCATCTGTGACTAATCACAACTGTAATTTGATCTCTCCCCTGTATCACATGACTGCCACAGCAGAGATGGCAGATGAGCTGATTTGAAAGCACAGGATGTTAAACAATATGTCTGTTTCCATGAATCAGGAAGTAAAAACAGTGCAGATTTATTTTAGGATTTGTATCAGCTGTAACAAAAAAAAAAGGTTTTTTGTTCAAAAGTTATTATGCTGTTGCGTATCTTTTAGAGCAGAGAGAGTATTCTGAGTTCAGGTCCGCTTTAAAGGAAACATCAGGCGATTAAATAACAAACAAAAAAAAGCAGATCTACTTACCTGTGTGTACGTGTGTCCCTCCCAGCCGGTCTCGCGGGGTCCACTGTGTGGCAGCCACTGTCTCGGCAAGGTCAGCGGCTTCTACGCCTAGTGCGGCTGCGTGGCCACGCCACTCGTAGTCACATTCCCGCTGCCAGGAGCGCAGGCACAGCAGCCGCTGACCTCGCCCCAGGTAAGTAGATCTGCTATTTTTTAAAATCGCCTGATGTTTCCTTTAGGCTGCTTACACACAGGGACGTTACAGGCGCACTTTAGTGCGCCTGTAACGCTCCCCCAACGCACAGCAATGTAACACAAGTGGGCTGTTCACACAGCCCACGTTGCGTTACATGTAACGCTGCACGTTCTCCAGAAAGTGCAGCATGCTACGGCGTTAGAGCGGCTATAGCCGCGTTAGACTGTTTGCACATGCGCAGTGGGGGGCGGAGAGGAGGCGGGGAGAGCCAGCTACAGTAGCCGTGCACATGGCTACTTAATATTCACTGCACTGGCGGCAGCTGATTGGCCGGCGGGACCACGTGATGCGGAGTGTCTCACTCCGCATCACGTGGTCCCGCCGGCCAATCAGCGCCACTCTGGGAGACCTTATAGGGATAGAGCCGCCTAACGCGGCTCACTCTACCGTCGCCTCTTGCAGCACCATACGTTGTGTTAGGTGCACGTTATGCGACCTTAATGTGGCACCTAACGCAACGTCTTGGTGTGCAAGTAGCCTTAAGGTAACTAGTTATACCTGGTTAGTGTTATTTCCAGGGCTGTGGAGTCGGAGTTGGAGTCGGAGCAATTTTGGGAACTAGGAGTCGGAGTTGGAGTTGGAATCGGAGTCGTTGATTTCATAAACTGAGGAGTCGGATGATTTTTGTAAAAAATCCACAGCCCTGTTAAGTATTAGACTAAGAAGTCGAAGTCGAGGAGTCAGATTCAGAGCCGTTTTGGGTACCCGGAGTTGGAGTCGGAGTCATGGTTTCATTAACTGAGGAGTCGAAGTCAGAAGATTTCTGTACCGACTCCACAGCTCTGGTTATTTCATAACGCTCCGTCACAACATCGCATCCCAACGCGATGCAATGATACTTCTATGGTATGTTTGTATTGGGTTCGATGCGTCCAGTTGGAATAACGCAAGTGATGCTGTGTGTTTACTGGACAACATGCGAATTTCCAGTGCCAGTGAAGCATACTTGCAGGGTACTGTATGCCTCACTGTATAGTCACGTCGCACATCTAACCTACTAGGCAACTTTTCAGCACCGTTTCGTTTCAATCACAACGCAACGTGCACAGTGTAAAAAAAAAGGACCCTTAGAATACATTTTGCTCCAGGGAAAAAGAAAAGGGTTTGGCATAAGAGAGCAGACTGGCTACACATAATCCTGTTATGCAATTGTCCAAGTCCTGTATAGAAGTGAATAGCTAATTTGTCCTGCCTTCAGAAATCTTCGTCACAGAAGCAGATTCTTAAAAGACAACGGAAATGAGAGGTATATGGAGGCTGACAGTTTTATTTCCTTTAAAGCAATGCCAGTTGCCTGGCTGTCCTGCTGATCCTCTCCCTATAATACTGGGAATACACAATGAGATTTTTCAGTAGATTTACCATCCGATCCATTTTCTGATCATTTTTCCAATCAATTTTCATTCACTTCTATAAGAAATCGATCAGAAAAAAGATTGAAAATCAGATCGAACCATTAATCTGCCAAAAAAATCTCATGGTGTATTCTCAGCATAATACTTTTAGCCATAGCCCCTGAACAAGCATGCAGCAGATCAGGTGTTTCTGACATGATTGTCAGATCTGACAAGATTAGCTGCATGCTTGTTTCTGGTGTGATTCAGACACTACAGCAGCCAAATAGATACAAATAGATTAGCAGGGCTGCCAGTCAACTGGTATTGTTTAAAAGGTGAAAAAAAAAATATGGCAGCCTCCATATCCCTTTAAAGGACAACTGAAGTGAGAGGTATATGGTGGCTGCCATATTTGTTTCCTTTTAAACAATACCAGTTGCCTGGCAGCCCTGTTAATCTATTTGGCTGCAGTAGTGTTTGAATAGCACCAGAAACAAGCATGCAGCTAGTCTTGTCAAATCTGACCAGGGCTGTGGAGTCGGTACAAAAATCTTCCGACTCCAACTCCTCAGTTTCTGAAACCACGACTCCGACTCCAACTCCGAATCCGGGTGCCCAAAATTCCCCCGACTCCGACTCCACAGCCCTGAATCTGACTATAAGTCAGAAACACCTGATCTGCTGCATGCTTATTTAGGGGCTAGGGCTAAAAGTATTAGAGGCAAAGGACCACTAGGATAGCCAAGCAATTGGTATTGCTTAAAAGGAAATCAATATGGCAGCCTCCATATCACTCTCATTACCGTTGTCCTTTAAATACTTAGCTGTTTGGTCTAGTGCACACCAGAGCGGTTTGGCTGCGGTTTGCGATCCGCTTGCGGGTGCGGATCCGCTTGGGTCATGTATTTCAATGGGCTGGTGCACACCAGAGCGGGAGGCGTTTTGCAGAAACGCATACTCCCGGGCTACTGCAGATTTTGGATTGCGGATGCGTTTCTGCCTCAATGTTAAGTATAGGAAAACCGCAAACCGCTCTGAAAAACGGCACTTCAGAGCGGTTTGCCGGCGTTTTTTGTTACAGTAGCTGTTCAGTAACAGCTTTACTGTAACAATACATGAAATCTACTACACCAAAAACGCTTAACAAAACCGCAAAATGCTAGCTGAAATGCTACAGAAAAATAAGAAAAAGCGTTTCAAAATCTGCTAGCAGTTTGCGGATCTGCTAGCGGTTTTTGGTGTGCACCAGGCCTTTCAGCTGACAGACTGAGGCTCCCTAAAATCCTGAGAATTCTCTGTTTTGTGTGCAGTGATAACCTCACCAGAAACAAACAAACAAACAATTACTATGGAAATACACTGCGAGCAGCATCTGTCTCTGCAAGATACAGAGAACATAACTTTTATTTGAAGTCTGCATTAATTAGACAATGTTTAATTTAAAGCACAAAACTAAAGTCAGTCCTATCAAGAGTCCCTCATCTATTGTGGAGCCCTGTCACTCATTCAGTTAAGTTACGCTGGCAATGGGGCACTTTAAGGGGGTCAGTAACGACCAGCGCGTGATTTTATCTAACAAAACAGCAAAAAAAATGCTAAATATGACGAGCAATGCATTCTTCAGATTCTCCTGGGGAATCTCTTCTATGTAAAATCATTTTAGCAAAGAATTCAGAGTTCTGCGTTTCCGCGACTCGCATAAATCTGAGGCGACCGGACATTCCTGATTCTACACGCAGAAAATATCGACAAGCAGAAAACACGAACTCTGCAGAACGAAAGTGCAAGAAAGCAAAAGTTATTTTGTGGGATAATCTTCAGTTCAGATCTCTGCGCGGGTAAATCCCATGTACAGGGTTTCCCCAAAAATAGGACAGCGTCTTAAGCCCAATCTAGACGAAACGATTCTTTATACGATTCAATTTACGATCCGATTAAATCCAACATGTTCGATCGGGATTCAATTCGATTTGCCACTGTAAAACAATGGCAAATCGAATTGAATTGAATCCTGATCGGACATGTCGGATTTAATCAGATCGTAAATAGAATCGTAATCGAATCGTATAAAGAATCGTATCGTCTAGATTGGGCTTATAGTAAATTTTTTTCCAAAAGATGTGCTAGAGCTTATTTTCAGGGGATCTTATATTCCACACGACACTCGCCGTCACATTGGCCAGTCAGAGGGGCAGCATTGGCACACGACCAGACGGGAGAGCTGGCACCAGACTGGCCAATCACAGCCGCCCACTGCTCCTTTTGCTGGTGCCGATGGTCTCGTGGGTGGTACCATGGCACCATCATTGGGCCAATCGCTGCACTCTATCAGTAGCAGTGACATGAGTGGCTCAAGGATGGTGCTGTGGCCCATTGGCACCAGTTAGCAAAAGCAGCAGCGGGCAGCTGTGATTGGGCGGTCTGGTAACAGCACCCCCCCCCCGCCTGATTGGTCACGTGTCAAAGCTTTTTGCACCGACTCCAGGGGTTGGACAGGTGTGCAGCCACAGAGGCGTTTGATTTTCTGCGCCAGACGGACTCCCCCTTGAAAAAAATGTGTTCCCTCCGGGCCAGTGATGAATGTTGCAGGCTCATCTATTGCTCGGGATGTCCCACGTTTTTCTGACCATCTGCCAGTGTATGGGCACCCTAAGACCATTGCCCTGAAAGCTGTGTGTGGCCAGGGATGTATATTTTCTATAGGTAAACGTATTCCCTGCATAGATACGTGAAGCTGCTGATGGGAGAGTATGACGGAGGTGAAACAGCAGTTTTGTTTCTCCACTAATCATGCATGTGATATCCATACAGCTGATCCCCCCCCCCCCCTCTCCTCCTTACTGCATAACACATGTATAACTTTACCATACAAGGGGTTACAGAGCTCGCAAGAGGAGGGGGGGCATACCACCTACACGGCCAGCTCTATAGAGACCACCGAACTCTGCACTACCAACACCTCTCTCATATAACTCCTACACTATCATAATATGTATGGGCAGATCGACCAAGAGACAGATCTCTCTCTGATCGAATCTCATCGGAGAGAGAGCTGTTCCCGATCTTGTGCCACTGCATCTGCCGCCGCTAATGTAAGGCCTGAAACCCACTTGGATCGATTTTCTGAGCACTTTGTGATTTGAAAACTCTTGCTAATGTAATGCTATGGATGTGATCCCACTGGAGCGATGTGATTTTATAAAAATCCCCCATAGCATTGCATTAGCAAGAGCTTTTTCAAATCACTAGCGCTTAGAAATCACTCCTAGTGGGTTTCTGGCCTAAAATGTGCCTCCCAGTGCAGTATACTTTACTTGTTGGTGTCCGCCAATAGCACAAACACACGCCCAACGTGGCTGCTGGCTTAACATGGCCGCGTGTGTAAATTCTCACCTCTACCGCTGTTGTCAAGGCGCCCACCACTGTAACCCCGACTGCTGTACCACGTGGCGCATGTGTAACATCACACACGCCTGGCGCCACACGGTACAGGCATCCACAGTAACAACACAGAGGGTGAAGGTGGAGGACAACAGGAGTCGTGCGGAGAATTTACAAAGCACGGGCTGTGATTTTACCCTTAGACGGACAGCGGCTGGGAGTCCATTGCATATGTCAGTAACCCTTCGCACGCTCGCATGCAAATGTTCAAACAAATGCATTCACAGATTCACTCATCCAGGCACAACTGTTATCCTTACAGCTAAATTAAAAGCCGGGGTCTTATGCTGGGAATACACGGTTCGTTTTTGCCTTCGTTTAAACCTTCGATTCGTTCGGTAAACGAATCGAGTGTTGAAAACGTATGTGAAAATAGTCATAATCTCATTATAGTTTCGATTAATAGACCCCAAAAACGAACGACTAGTGATCGAACATGTTTGATATTATCTCTCTTTATCCATCTAATCGAGCCATTGGTAGGCTTGATGGCTGTTCAGATCGATTATATATTCGTTTATGCTAGTCCGTCCCTGTAAAAAGGGATTTTCGTTTCGTTTCTTTGCAGCCTTCGATCATTGGAAAAACGAAACCATCAGAATCGAAAAAAAAACCGAAACCGTGGGTGGTGATATTAACCGTATGACCGATTATTTCGGGATCGAAAAGGACAAAAGGCACAATCGAAACGAAGGTTTAAACGAAGGCAAAAACGAACCGTGTATTCCCAGCATTAGTTCACAGAAGAATGCATTATTTTGCTTAGTCACCTATACTGCGCAGAAGTACCCAGGTAAACGTAGGTGTCCTAAATCTGCCCTGTAACATGCATAGTGCAGACATGCAAACACATTCATTGCATCAAACCTATCTAGGGATTAGGAGCACACATCCTGACGTCCTCTCATGGCGTGCAAAGGGTTACTGATTTTTCCTATGTTTCTGGCCACTCCCCCTTTAGCACCTCCCTTTCCTTAAAGGGAAGGTTCAGGGACAGTTGGTAAAAAATAAAAATCCAAATCCACTTACCTGGGGCTTCCTCCAGCCCGTGGCAGGCAGGAGGTGCCCTCGGCGCCGCTCCGCAGGCTCCCGGTGGTCTCCGGTGGCCGACCTGACCTGGCCAGGCCGGCGGCCAGGTCGGGCCTCTTCTGCGCTTCATTGTGCGGTCCACGCCGGCGCGCTGACGTCATCGGACGTCCTCCGGGCTGTACTGCGCAGGCTCAGTACAGTACAGTGTTCTCCCCAGAATTTTTTTTCCAGCCGGGTGGCATGAAATAGTATCCGGGTGGCATGAAAAAGTAGCCGGGTGGGGCGAGTTGAAAATGCAGGGCAACTGTGCTTACAGCATAGGAGGAGGTGAGGAGGTGAGCCGATGACAGCCGGGTGGTCACCAAATCTAGCCGGGTGGAGCGCCCGGCTTAAAGAGCCTGGGGAGAACACTGCAGTAGTAGGACCGCACAATGGAGCGCAGAAGAGGCCCGGCCTGGCCAGGTCGGGTCGGCCACCGGAGACCACCGGGAGCCTGCGGAGCAGCGCCGAGGGCACCTCCTGCCTGTCACGGGCTGGAGGAAGCCCCAGGTAAGTGGATTCGGATTTTTATTTTTTACCAACTGTCCCTGAACCTTCCCTTTAAATTACTTATTTAACCACTTCACCACTGAGGGGTTTTACCCCCTGACCACCAGAGCAATTTTCACCTTTCAGCGCTCCTTCCATTCATTCGTCTATAACTTTATTATTACTTAAGAGATTGTATAAACGATTCATCCAACACCAATCCACTCCCAACCATACAAACATACGTAGAAAAGTCTATATGACTCAGAGTGACTTGGGTTGAAATTTAGCAAGGAAAAAAAGCAGAACCTATCTGCACCCAGGTCAAAACTCAATGAGTCAAAAATATAAAAATAATTTCATTTATTGATATGCATTAAAACATGTATATAAAAAAAACATACAAATGAGGGTCTGAGTATCTGGACAGCTGAGGGAAAAACAATTGATGTTATAACATTCTAGCAATATAACTTCTTTACACATGCTGACAGCATGTGAATCACCATTAGTTCAACAAACATGATTCATGGAGGCTATGGAAAAAAAGGGAGAGTCCTTAATGGTCATGCCAGAGTGCAGAATGATATGCAGCTAGCTTGTAGTTCCTGTCCATAAGCAGGCAACTGCAAATACTTAGAGGTGTAGAGATGCAGAAAATGATGCTCGGCTGAATTATAGTTCCTGTCTTCAAGCAGGCAACCATAAATATGCGGGATGCATATAAGAAGAACACTGATGCAGCTTGATGTGGTACTGTCCTGCAAAATTCCTATTTACAGGCTGAACAAAATGAGCAGATAGAGCAAAATAATCAGCGTTTTAAGTTCCTGTCCAAAAGCAGGCAACCACTGTATGATGGAAAGTTCAAGCCTGATGATGTCAAAAAGAGGATATATTTGTGTGCACAAGCCTGAGTATAGTTGACAACGTCAGTGGCAAGCTGACCTCTTTATTCCTGTCCAAAAGCAGGCAATAGTGTAGTAGTGATGGTAGGTTACTCTAACAAGGAAATAACATGGCAGTATCCGCATAGTGTACCACAGTATATACCATGGAGGATTCTCCTTGCATCATGAAGACATAGTAGCATCCATAGGATCAGTGCAATCAGCAGGGCTCAATATGAGTGAGAAATATATGCAGTCCCAATGTGAGGCAAAGCAAGGCCTCAATATGCATTAGATGATATGCTTACGTTTCCTCTCCTCAGTATGAATGTCCTCCGAAAATATGTGCAAAAGGGTGCAAGATGGTGAATGACTCTAGAAGGTAGTAGAACATCCTCTCAGCTGCCCAGACCTTGTTTGTTGAACTAATGGTGATTCACATGCTGCCAGCATGTGTAAAGAAGTTATATTGCTAGAATGTTATAACATCAATTGTTTTTCCCTCAGCTGTCCAGATACTCAGACCCTCATTTGTATGTTTTTTTTATATACATGTTTTAATGCATATCAATAAATGAAATTATTTTTATATTTTTGACTCATTGAGTTTTGACCTGGGTGCAGATAGGTTCTGCTTTTTCTTTATTATTACTTATCCCAATGAAATGAACTATATCTTGTTTTTTTCGCCACCAATTAGGCTTTCTTTAGGTAGGACATTATGCCAAGAATTATTTTATTCTAAATGTGTTTTAATGGGGAAATAGGAAATTTCGGCCATTATAGTTTTTAAATAAAGCATGTTACTGTAATTAAAACCCATGAAATGTATTAACCCATTTGTCCCGGTTATAAAACCATTTAAATTATGTCCCTATCACAATGTTTGGCGACAATATTTTATTTGGAAATAAAGGTGCATTTTTTTCAGTTTTGCATCCATCCCTAATTACAAGCCCGCAGTTTATAAAGTAACAGTGTTATACCCTCTTGACATAAATATTTAAAAAGTTCAGTCCCTAAGCTAACTATTTATGTTTTTTTTTTTATTTACAAAAAAAGAAATAAAAAAAAAAAAAAAAAAAAATTGGGGAGTGTGGGAGGTATTGAGTTAATTTATTGTGTAAATGTAATGTTTGAATATGTAAAATGCTTTTAGGGTGTAGTTTACTATTTGGCCACAAGATGGCCACAGAGTGTTTGTTTACATGCGACCTGTAAGCGTCCGGAAGGACGCTTACAGGAAGCAGTAGGAGGCTGGGAGACTCACAATGATCTCGCTGTTTCTGAAAGAAGCAGCAGATCATTGCAGGGGCTAGATCAACGAACGGGAATGGATTTTCCCGTTCATTGATCTCCGGGCGAGCGGGCGGCGGCGTGCACGAGCGGCGGGTGCACGCGCACGAGCGGCGGGAGCGCGGACAGCGGCGGTAGCGCGGAAGGTGCGGATTTCTCCGTCCCTGGTTTTTTAGGGGGGAAAAAAGGGGCGGAGAAATTCGTACCGCTGGGGGTAAAGTGGTTAAATGTCCTAACTAGAGGCGATGTGCCTGGATTTATGTTTTTTTTTTTCATCGCATATGTCAGGGGTCCCAATATCGGATGCAGTTACTGCCTCGATTAAGCACTTTCAGACGAGTTTTCCAGCATGCGCAATCAATGCATTTGACTGATTTTAGCCCAATATTGATCATTGAGCAGACTTGTTATCGGATAGTCGACTGGCCTGTAAAATCGCTGGATGCATGGGCACCTTTGGTGGATGTTGGTTCAATCCGGATTGCATTTGATGTGCATGAAGCCAGCCAGAAGCATCAGCCGGTCACTGAGCGTCGATGACATAAGCTGGCAGTGAGATCTCGTGACAGAGCGCACAAGCACACCACTGTTCACAGATCACAGTATAAACAAAACTATTCTTATCCTCGGCCAATCAGTCACATCCGAGGGAGAGACACAGGTTTCCTCCATTCCACTTACAGGATTTCCATCTGCATCTCGCTAAGAACTTCCAAAACTCACAGCGAGCAGCCATTCCACTGCCTCGCAACCACGGCAACAGGAATATACACTGCCCAGAAACTTCCCCCTCAAAGAACACCTGAACTTAGAAGTTTCTCTCTGCTCTAAAAGATACGCAACAGCATAATCTTTCAAGAAAAACATTGCTTTGTTACAGCTGATACAAACCCTGCAATCAGGTGTGTAACAATAGACCCTGCAAGAGATGCAGCTGCAGGGTGGCCAGAAGCCACAGGGGGCCCAGTCCTGAGAGATTGACAACTAAGGGCAAGAAGAAGAAAAAAAAAAAAAAAAAAACACTGTCTGCTCTCTGCAAAATTGTTCTAATGACTGCATCTGCTCAGCCACTGATAAGGAGTCATACAAAGTTTTGACGACAAAGATTTGTAGACAGTCCCTATTCAGTGTTCAGCAGGCTCTTGTGTACAGCGCCCGGCCCCCAACCTCTCTACCCTTCCCCAAGTGCTGTGTACTGTAGTGATGCTTGAGGAGTCTGGGCACAAAGAGAAAAATCTTTCTATTCTCTGCACAACTGTTCTTATGACTGCATCTGCTCAGCCACTGATAAATCATACAAAGTTCTGTAGACAGTCCCTATTCAGTGTGCAGCAGAGGTTCTTCTGTACAGCGCCCAGCCTCATCTGGGAGGGGGCCCCAACCAAAGTTTTGCAGGGGACCCAGTGATTTCTAGTTATACCACTGCCTGCAATAACTCTACACTGGGTCTACTTCCTGCTTTCATGGAAGCAGACATTAACATCCTGTGTTTACAAATTAGCTCTTTGCTGTGGCAGAGGAGATTCCTGAGCAGATACAGCTAAGATGCACTTCAAAGACAAAAACAAAAGACCGAGAGCCCAAATGGTGCAGTATTTCAAACCAGGAGAAATACAATAAATTAAATTGATACATATGCAGACAGCGCTCCTCTTCTCATATCATAACCTGCAGGATGAAAACCTGTACATAGTGCATTACTGTTATATTTTCACACTGACACCCCAGTGATTTAAAGTGCTCCACACGTGCTCCACACTTGGTGTAATAATTGCCACGACCCCTTCAGAATGCAGGCTCACCAGATATGGTCCACCTCACTTTTCAGGTGGGTCTCTCGCATGAATCAATAAGCCAACGAACCAACAGCCTCAAATCTTCAAAAGAGTTTAATCCAGATTCCTCTTAAAATCACAATAAAACAACAAGGCCAAACATAGCGTAAAACCGTAAAACATTAGTAGCCAATGCCCTGCGCTAAAATGCACTCACGTCATATAGGTGGATAATGCGCATATCAGGCCCAGATAAGCCTTGCGGTGTCACCTCCAATGCATTGGAGGTGACACCGCAAGGCTTATCTGGGCCTGATATGCGCATTATCCACCTATATGACGTGAGTGCATTTTAGCGCAGGGCATTGGCTACTAATGTTTTACGGTTTTACGCTATGTTTGGCCTTGTTGTTTTATTGTGATTTTAAGAGGAATCTGGATTAAACTCTTTTGAAGATTTGAGGCTGTTGGTTCGCTGGCTTATTGATTCATGCGAGAGACCCACCTGAAAAGTGAGGTGGACCATATCTGGTGAGCCTGCATTCTGAAGGGGTCGTGGCAATTATTACACCAAGTGTGGAGCACGTGTGGAGCACTTTAAATCACTGGGGTGTCAGTGTGAAAATATAACAGTAATGCACTATGTACAGGTTTTCATCCTGCAGGTTATGATATGAGAAGAGGAGCGCTGTCTGCATATGTATCAATAGACTGTCTGTGGATTGATGATAGCGAAGACTCTGAACTTGCTGTGGACATAACTACTAATTAATCTTGGGAAAGTTTTAGTGGGTGGGCGCATTCTGTACCATTATAATAATAAATTAAATTAGATTTATACTCACAAACATGGGTTGCCCCTAGGCAACCACTCCATATGCGGGTGGGGAGAATTAGAACCTGACCCCACTCAGGTGTAAGATGTCGCTCTCTGTAGAAGAAATTAGGAAAAATCCTTGCCACCAGCGGTGGACTGCATTCTGATTGGGATACGGACCAGAGGCGCCAAAAAGAGTAAAAACAATACTAGGTTTAAAAACGTGGGGGGGAGCAGTACTCACCACCCTCTCAACAGACCAAAAGCCAATAGAACCAACAATCTTTGGTCAAAAATCAACAATTTATTACTACTCCCAGGTGCTACGCGTTTCACGGGATTATCCCGCTTCCTCAGGCAATCAAACAGGAGTACAAGCTACAAAGAATACAAAACAATAACATACATAAATATATAAAACCCCAAATGCTTGTATTACTTCAAACAATTCAACATAATAGTTGAGGACACACAGGGTAAAATGCGAATTACAGTGCAAGCTTATAGTTTAAATATACAATCATTGGAAATTATTTGGGCCTTGGTGCAAATGAGTGTTCTCAAAAAAACCTTAAAACAGATGTAAAAACTATGTGTCAAATAAGCAACTGTTTCCAGTGTCTAAATAACCTAAGTTATTCGGAATGGCACTCTACGCTTGTTCTACAGTGGTATTGGCTAGCCTTAAGCAGTGGTATAGTGTGTTATTTTATGCAGGTGGCCAAGTAAATCAAGGAGGAGGCTAGGGCTTAAAATGAAGTAATTGCCAAGAAAATATTATCATCCTAGAAAATGCTAAATACATCCGTATTAAGTGTGGACAAAATGGAAGAACTTACCAGTTGGGGGTCTGGAACGCACTATAGCGCCTCAATGGGAAAGCGAGGCGCACTGGGCACTATAAATAGCCCAAATGAGCGGAGAACGCCGTCTCCGCATTGTCCTAGCCGACTTCCGCTGCGCTAGGCGGAAGTGATGTATAGCGCGCATGCGCCGGAAGATGTCGGCGCCATTTTGGATTCAGTATACTATGGGCAGAATGTATTATGTTAATAAGCGTCCACCTATACGCTTTTTATGCGTCCAAAACGACGCGTACATGCGTCCAATGCTAGCGCTGTATGCGCCATAATGCCAAAGAAATGTCAACGCGTTTTTTCAGCGTTGGAATAGAATGTCATTTCTTATTAAATGTAGCCTAGCAATTCGGTGAAAGTGTGTAACCAGGGGGGTAGGGGCAATACATGGAAGCCGATTGGGTTTATGTGGATCTAGAGAACTTCAATTCGCTGGAATATAGTGTACAGATCTCATTTTCCTTATTTGACACCAGAAAATTAATAAATTAGTACAGCTTAATACAATATTAGCTGATATAGCAAATTGAGCACAGAATATATTAGTGATAAAAATAAACAGAAATGAAAAATTACATAAAGATTAAAGAATAATGAATATTGGAAAAATAATAAATAATAAAGACAAAAAAACACAAAAAACAAACCAACAAAAAAAACAAAATTGCAGAGGATCACACTATAGTCACAGAGATTATATAGCCAACTAAATGCATATATTCATATAAAAAGTAATATAAAAATTAATATAAAAACACCTTCAGTAAGACTGATACCGTAATAAAAATATACAGTAGTAAAAGCTATTATTATCTCAATAGATCAAATATAGATAAAAGAGAGGATAATAGGTAAAGGACCTGTTTAAAATTAAATAAAAGAGAGGACAAGCATGATAAAACTATATTGGTCGTGTGCAACTCATGGCACACATAAAATCACTGTCGTTTGGGTATAAATCCCGTTTCTATCTTTTTGTCTAAAATGCTTTTTCCAAGACCTCGTTTAGACCGTTAGGGACCAGACTTTTTAGGATAGTAATCCAGTAAATCTCCTTCTGGCGCAAGGCTTCAAATGTGTTCGGGATGTGTGGGGAAATTGCCTCTATAAAGGTGATACGGAATAATGAGGGATTGCGATCGTGGTGTGTGCCAAAGTGCCTAGAGACGCTGTGAAGTGCCAGATTATTGATAATGTTTCTCTTGTGTTGGCCGACCCTGCTACGGGCCTCCTGGGTAGTGCGGCCCACATATTGGAGGCCGCACGGACAGGAGATGAGGTAGATGATGAACCGGGACTCACAATTGATGTGTTGTTTTATGGGGTAGATATTTGGTGTGACAGCTGAATGAAAAGTATTGGTAGCATCCACAAACTGGCAGGCTGTGCAGCGGGGCTTGTTGCATGGATAGGATCCGGGTGTGATATTGCGTTTGGACTGTATATTCCTAAGCCTACTTGGTGCTAATAGATTCCGTAAGTTGGGGGCCCTCCTGTATGTAAGTGGTGGTCTTTCTGGGATTGCTAGCTTTAGGTAGGGGTCTTGGAGTAGGAGGTCCCACCTATTTTGCAGAATTGCTCTAATGGTTTTTTGCTGGGCGCTGTATCTGGTGATAAAGCGTGGAAACGGCGAATCTTGGGTTGTGGTTACTGTAGGTTTGGTAGGGGCCATTTGAGTGGCTTTGTATTTAGCATCTCTTAATAGCTTATTCGGATATTTGCGTTCCCTGAATTTATTCGTCAGAATTACAGACTGTGATTGAAAATCCTCCTGATCAGTACAATTACGGAAATGCGTTTATACTGGCAATAGGGGGTATTAGTGGTCCAAGGTTTGTGATGGTGGCTGTTAAAATGGATGTAGTTGTTCGCATCAACCTTTTTGAAAAAGGTTTTGGTTTTAATTTTATCCCCATCCGTATGTAAGGATAGATCAAGAAAATCTATGGTGGAGCAATGGTGTTGGGCAGTGAACTGTAGGCCAGCTGTGTTATTGTTTAAGTAATGAATGAAATGTGAGATCCTATTAGGGTCACCATGCCAAATGAAGATTAAGTCGTCAATGTATCTTTTATAAAATATGATATTGTTGTGAAAGGGATGTAGAGGATAAAGTTTTAAGAGTTCCAAGAGGCCCATAGCCAGATTCGCAAACGAAGGCGCGAATGAACTGCCCATGGCCGTCCCGGTTAACTGATGGTAATACTTATTCTGGAAACTAAAGGTATTATGTGTTAAAATAAATTCCGCACATTGTGGAATGAAATTTCTCTGGGCTATGGGCATAAGAGGATTGGTACTAAGGAAATGATCAATGGCCGTTAGTCCAAAACTATGGGGAATGTTAGTGTATAATGACGTTACATCACATGTGAGCCAGTGGTAGTCATCTTGCCACACAATATCCTTTATTAGCTGTATAAGATGCTGCGAGTCTTTAAGGTAAGATGGGAGTGACCGTACGTGAGGTTGGAGATGGTGATCGACAAAGACAGACAGATTGCTTGTGGCGGACTCAATACCCGATATGATTGGTCGGCCCGGTGGTTTACTGAGTGTTTTGTGTATCTTTGGTAGGTAATAAAAGAACGGGGTTCTGGGGTATTGATTAGTGAGAAAAGTTCTCTCATTCTTTGTAAGAATGCCCTTAAAGAAGTTCTCATTTATAAATGCTTTTAATGTATTATTGTATTCATCTGTCGGGTCATGATCGAGAATGGCATAATGCAGGGGATTGTCCAACAACCGAGAGGCCTCCTCCAAATAATCCGCCCGATTAAGAAGGACGATACCCCCACCTTTGTCTGCAGGTCTAATAACAACATTGTGCGTTGATTTCAGTTTGTGCAGAGCAGTTTGTTCTGCCCGTGTGAGATTGGAGGAGGGGGAATCCTGTAGGTTAATCTTAACATAACATAATACATTCTGCCCATAGTATACTGAATCCAAAATGGCGCCGACATCTTCCGGCGCATGCGCGCTATACATCACTTCCGCCTAGCGCAGCGGAAGTCGGCTAGGACAATGCGGAGACGGCGTTCTCCGCTCATTTGGGCTATTTATAGTGCCCAGTGCGCCTCGCTTTCCCATTGAGGCGCTATAGTGCGTTCCAGACCCCCAACTGGTAAGTTCTTCCATTTTGTCCACACTTAATACGGATGTATTTAGCATTTTCTAGGATGATAATATTTTCTTGGCAATTACTTCATTTTAAGCCCTAGCCTCCTCCTTGATTTACTTGGCCACCTGCATAAAATAACACACTATACCACTGCTTAAGGCTAGCCAATACCACTGTAGAACAAGCGTAGAGTGCCATTCCGAATAACTTAGGTTATTTAGACACTGGAAACAGTTGCTTATATGACACATAGTTTTTACATCTGTTTTAAGGTTTTTTTGAGAACACTCATTTGCACCAAGGCCCAAATAATTTCCAATGATTGTATATTTAAACTATAAGCTTGCACTGTAATTCGCATTTTACCCTGTGTGTCCTCAACTATTATGTTGAATTGTTTGAAGTAATACAAGCATTTGGGGTTTTATATATTTATGTATGTTATTGTTTTGTATTCTTTGTAGCTTGTACTCCTGTTTGATTGCCTGAGGAAGCGGGATAATCCCGTGAAACGCGTAGCACCTGGGAGTAGTAATAAATTGTTGATTTTTGACCAAAGATTGTTGGTTCTATTGGCTTTTGGTCTGTTGAGAGGATGGTGAGTACTGCTCCCCTCACGTTTTTAAACCTAGTATTGTTTTTACTCTTTTTGGCGCCTCTGGTCCGTATCCCAATCAGATACAGCTAAGAGATCAAATTACAGTGGTGATTAGTCACAGATGAGGGGGATTAGACAGGGTAAACTCTCTAAATACATACAGAGTGCATTTCTCTCCGTTTTCCTTCTGTCCTGTGCAAGAGTTCAGCTCCACTTTAAAACACATCTGAAGTGAGAGGGATATAGAAGCTGACATATTTATTTACTTTTATATGATGCCTGGCTGTCCTCCTGATCCTCTAACGGCTGGTGCACACCAAAAGTGCTTCCAAGCGCTTTTAAAAACGTTAGCGCTTTAAAAATTGATTGGCTAACATATTACAATGGGATGGAGCACACCAGAGAAATGGGAATTTTTTCCCAAATGCAAACGTGGGTCCTGCAGCATTTCTGCTGATTTCTGAGGCGATTCAGCCACAATGTTACGTATAGGAAAGTGGAAAATCGCTCTGAAAAGCGCTAGATCAGAGCAATTTTCCAAGCGTTTTTGTTACAAAACAAGTACATTAGCAATAGTACTGTGTTAAAGGAAAAAAAAAAAAAGCTACACAAAAACACTCCAAAAATCGCTAGGCACGTGTCTAGAATTGTCTTGAAAAAAAAGTCACTTCAAAAAGTGCTGAGCGTTTGCGATTACGCTAGCGCTTTTTGGTATGCACTGGTCCTAATACTTTCAGCCGCAGCCCCTGAACAAGCATGCAGATCAGGTGACTGGCTTAGCTGCATGCTTGTTTCAGCTGTGTGATTCAGAGACTACTGCAGGCAACTGGCATTGTGTAAAAGGAAATACATATGACATCCTCCATATCCCTCTCACTTCCAGATCAGTACAGTGTTCTCCCCAGGCTCTTTTAGCCGGGTGTTCCACCCGGCCAATTTTGGTAAGCACCCGACTGTCATCGGCTCACCTCCTGCTATGCTATAAGCAAAGTTGCTCACAGAAGCACCGGTCCTGCATTCTTATCTCGCCCCACTCGGCTACTTTTTCATGCCACCCAGCTGGGAAAAATTTCTGGGGAGAACACTGCAGGTGTCTTAAGCTTGGTGTACACATCCGATTTCAATGGGACAATTTAAACCACCTCCATGAGAGCTTGCCAACACAAAATTGGGCATAGTCATCAGCCAATCAAAATTGGATGTGTGTACCAGGCTTTACTGCATTAGTAATTGTTTGCAGAGAGCAGCCTTACAAAAGGATGTACACATAGGAGTCGGTGTCCCAAACCTTTACATTTGATAATGTTATGGGTACAGGTCCATTGTATGGATATATATTATGTGATAGCGATCTCCAGTGGCTGGAGGACTCCGCCTCTGACACAGGAGACCAGGGCTTGAATCTCGGCTCTGCCTGTTCAGTAAGCCAGCACCTATTTTAGTAAGGAGACCTTGGGCAAGACTACCGAACACTGCTACTGCCTATAGAGCACACCCTAGTGGCTGCAGTACCGGCACTTAGAGTCCGCCAGGAGAAAAGCGTATTGTAAATGTTCTGTGTCTTGTCCGGTGAGGCACTGAGCTATACAGAATGAGAGACGCCACTGTGAGCTGCAGCGGGCTCTCCAGCTCCTCCATTTTGCACAGATTATCATTAGTTTGCGTGTTTGTGCGCAGTGGTAAACATTCAGCGAGAAGGCAGAGGAGGAGGAGCAGGTAAGAGGAGGGGGAGGAGCAAGAAGTGTAGGAGGAGGGGCAGGAAGGAGGAGCAAAAAGGGTAGGGGGGGGGGGGGGAGCAGGTTGGAGAAGGGGCAGTCAGAGTAGGAGGGAAGGAGGGGCAGGCGGAGTAGGGGGGGGGGTATGTAGAGGAGGAGGGGCAGGCAGAGTAAGAGCGGCAGATATAGGGGGAGGGGGATGCAGTCAGCAGACTCCGAGCACTGCACTGCCTCAAATCATACAAAACTAGCATAGATCGATTCTCAGGGTCCATCTCCAGTATATCCAATCTGCAGCATTTCCCCGCAGGCGAGCCCTGTTCAGAAACCAGCATGTCCGAATCGCTTGCCATTGCAATTGTGGACGGCATGCAGCAGTTTACTGCAGCTCGCATTCAAATCCCAATAGCTGTGCATGGCGGGGCTATGGCCATCCAGCTGTGGCTTTGCGGCAGCAAGCGTCCGATTTGTTTTCAAAACTTTTTTTTTTTTTTTATTAGCGGTAAACATGTTAAACAAACCAGGTTAATGGCGGAGTATACAATCGCATTCTGAAAATTATTTTGAAGTGTTTAGTCAACAAGTGACCCTGTACAGGGTTTTACTGATGCTTAAAAGAAAAACAAAAGGCCAGTACAAAATTCCAAACAACTGAAAGTAAAACTACACAGAACAATAACTAACAATACCAGTAGGAATCATCTTCGAAGCAGAAAAGGAAAAAGTGAGTAACAATGAGGCAATACGTAACACAGTGCATCTTACTGCAAGCAGCCGA
The DNA here is from genome assembly GCF_040937935.1 of Hyperolius riggenbachi. Classification (NCBI taxonomy): domain Eukaryota; kingdom Metazoa; phylum Chordata; class Amphibia; order Anura; family Hyperoliidae; genus Hyperolius; species Hyperolius riggenbachi. The sequence goes on along the minus strand of NC_090656.1, from coordinate 230,659,635 downwards.
TTTGGAAACGGACACGGCACCCGAGTGGAAACCAGCCCTAATGCCTGATACACACAATGCAACTTCCTGGAAGATCGATTGGTGAAGTCGATCATTTCCAACATGTCCTATCTGCTCCCGTTCAATAACCAGATCATTGCTTCACAAAAATCGATCCCATTATCGATTGGGAAATGATCTGATGTGTCAAAAAATTATCAATTCGATCTGTCAATCTGCTAGGAAGTTGCATTGTGTGTACTAGATATTAGTGTGCTTAAAGAGACTCTGTAACAAAATTTTCAGCCTTATTTCTTCTATCCTATAAGTTCCTATACCTGTTCTAATGTGGTCTGTCTTCCTACAGCCTTTCCTAGTGGCACAGTGGCTGTATTATCTCTGTTATATAATCTAATCTTCTTTCCTTTGTCAGCTTTGTGGGCTCAGGCAGGAATGTGCTGCACTGTTGTGATAGGAAGAAGTTATACACCTTCTCCACGCCCCCTCCAGGCTCTGTATTCTCTCAGCCTTTCACATGCTGGTTAGCAGCCATGTTTTTTGTTTGTAAACACGGCCTAAAACTGGCAATTACAAGCCAGGATTGCAGCAGGGAGTGGCAGAAACAGCACAGAGGGGCCCAGGAGAACATAGTGAATAGAATGGTATGCTTTTATTGTAAGAATTTTAGAGTACAGATTCTCTTTAAATGTGATCAGAATCAAGTGGTAAAATTGATCACTACCTCACTACCCCCTGATCAATTTCCAATCGCAGGAGTGCGATATTGACTGCTGGCCACACTAGGCTGCTATGGAAACTTTAGCCTAATGCCCCCACTATCTGCTGTGCCTGTGATAGGTCCTTTGAGCTTACATAAATCTGGACAAGCACAGTCGGTGTGGAGAGTAGAGAGTACACTCCTAGACTGGTGTAGTCTGAACTCTGGGATTTTGGAGCCTAGAGCCTGGTACACATGTATGAGGCCTATTACCTTGTACCGCGCCACCGAATAGGTTGGCGCTTTGTAAATTAATAACTACCCAGCGGGGACGGGGGACCCAATTCCTCAGGTGACATTCCAGGGCCGACACAGGCAGGCTAGTAAAGGCTCATATCCACCAGAAGATGTTCGCGTTAAATCGTTAACGAAGAATGACCATTTGTAGGATATAGCATAAAATCATTTCATGAAAGTTTGTTAAAGGGATACTGTAAGGGGGGGGGGGGTTTGGTGGAAAATGAGCTGAACTTACCCGGGGCTTCTAATGGTCCCCCGCAGACATCCTGTGTTGGCGCAGCCACTCCCCAATGCTCCGGCCCCGCCTCCGATTCACTTCTGGAATTTCAGACTTTAAAGTCAGAAAACCACTGCGCCTCCACGCCCGTGCCCTCGCTCCCGCTGATGTCACTAAGAGCGCACAGCGCAGGCCCAGTATGGTCTGTGTCTGCACAGTACACTCCTGGTGACATCAGCGGGAGCGAGGGCACGGGCGTGGAGGCGCAGTGGTTTTCTGACTTTAAAGTCTGAAATTCCAGAAGTGAACCGGAGGCGGGGCCGGAGCATTGGGGAGTGGCTGCGCCAACACAGGATGTCTGCGGGGGACCATTAGAAGCCCCGGGTAAGTTCAGCTCATTTTCCCCCGACCCCCCTACAGTATCCCTTTAAACGATTCCCATCGGCCGACTACACACGATAATCACTCGCTTTGAATGACCGTCACGACGGATCCAACCGTGGACGGTCGTTCTGATCTCCATTGACCCCTGCGCTAATTACTGCAATCGTTCAATGCCGCGTTCACGCTTGTCATTTGCTCCCACGGTACGCGTGGAAGATGGATCTGGGAACGATCTTTCGGCAACACGTATCACCCGATCCATCTTCCGTGGTCTTTGTGGTGGGAATTCAACTGAATGGAGAAGAATATGGGAGGCTGACATATTTTATTTCCTGTTGAACAATACCAGTTGCCTGGCAGCCCTGCTGACCTATTTGGTTGCAGTACTGTCTCAATAACACCAGGAACAAGCATTCAGACAATCTTGTCAGATCTGACAATAATGTCAGAAACAACTGATCTGCTTCATGCTTGTTTAGGGTCTATGGATAAAAAAAAAAAGTATCAGAGGCAGAGGATGAGCAGGTTGGCCAGGCAACTGGTATTGCTTAAAAGGAAATACATTTGGTAGCCTCCATACTTTTTATTTCAGTTGTCCTTTAACGCCTTCTGTTGCCATGGGGGTAGGGGTGGGGAGGACACTTTGGAGTGACCTCATGTGGTGGGCGGGGTTAGCGCACAGGATAATGCTGCTTAGCCATTGTTGTGTCTGATTACGCTGCCTGTGGATTTGCGCTGCCGCGCATGCGCAGTAGGAGACAGTGCGGCCACATTTCCTATAGAATGATGCTGCTGGAGGTAGAATACGAAATATCTCCGCTCCCACACCTCTTACACTCCCCAAATTTTCAGGGTAGAGAAGGGACCCCCCGAACGACCTCTATGCCAAATTGCAGCCCCCGAGCCCCGCTGGTTCCCGAGAAAGGTTTCTGTAATCTATCTCCTGAACCAGCGGGTCTCGGGGGCTGGGATTTGGCATAGAGGTCGTTCGGGGGGTCCCCTCCCTACCCTGAAAATTTGGGGAGTGTAAGAGGTGTGGGAGCGGAGATATTTCGTATTTTATCTCCAGCAGCATCATTACCTTCACACTGAGCATGCGTGCTACTCAGTGTGGAAGGGCAGCACAATCAGACATCACACCGGCGCTCAGCCAAATTGATCCTCTGGGCCAATCACTGACCAAAGTGTCAGCAGGCTGCTGTACATACAGTAGATACACAGCAGAGGCAGTCTTTACTGAGCACCATGGTGGAGTTTCATCTGGTGTGTGTACAAGGCTTAAAAAATATAACTCAGAGATTCCTGACAATCCTAGATGCGAAGGGGGATCAGTGAATAATGGCGCACAGCGCCTGTGCATAAAAATGGCGCCGCATTAAAAAGATACGCTTATCGCTATTTATCGTTAGTAATGCATAATAATGGCGCACAGGGAAAAAAGAAGAAAAACGGCATACACTAACGTTATTTATCAATAGTGGCACACACTAACGTTATTTATCAATAGCCCCCTACATAAGCCAAACTGCAGACGTTATTTAACTGCAAAACGGTGAATGGATTTTAGGCACCACCAGGGGGTCTTAGGGTTAGGGAAAGGTACAGGGAGGGTTCTGTGTGAGAGTAGGGTTAGGTATAGTTACAGTACAATATACACCACCAGGGGGGTGGTTAGAGTTAGGCACCACCAGGAGGGTGGTTAGGGTTAGGCACCACCAGGAGGGGTTTAGGGGTTAGGGATAGGTACAGAGAGGGTTCTGTGTGTTAATGCTAAATAACAATAAGGCTTTAACGTTAAATAGCGATAAGTGGCAAACGGATTAGCGGCAACACTGTGCGCCATTATTCACAGGCGCCATTTTCAGGGAGGAGAGCAGAGATGAAAACAGCTGAGAGAAAAAAAAAAAAAAAAAAAGTTTTGTTGACCCTTCCAGACTGAAGCTATGATCCTGGTGACTAAAAAGAGGTAGTTGGGCTTTCCTTCTCCCTGGGATTCACTGTCTGTTTCAGGGGGAGGGGAGCCGGGCTGAATACTGTACACACAATATAAGAACCTGCCCATGTTTGGCTGTGCTGCAGATAAGTGGGACTCACTGGGGGGTACATGGTAAACATTCTCTCCACAGATTACACAGGATAAGCACACAGAGCTAAACTTTCCAGGCTGCTGGACAAAGTCAGCTAAACACAACCCCCCCACACCTTTTATTAATCTCCTCAATCTAGACACAACACCCAATCTGTCCTTCAAGATAACAGACAGGCCAGGCCCTTGCCAAGAGGAGGCCATACCATACATCAGGAGACTTGGAGGCTGATCGACCATCCGATTCCATTACTGTCATAGCCGGATGAAAGTCGGTGCTGCCAAGAGCATGCCTGATCGCGTGTCAGGGCCGCAGAGGCGGCGTCAAAAGGCTGATTCCCGAGAGATTTCATGCTGAAATCTATCGGGCATCGGCCTGCGGTCTATGGGCAGCCGGCAGCTCTCTCTCCAATCAGATTGGATCAGAGAGAGATCTCTTGGTCGATATGCCCATACATCGTCTGATGTATCTGTAATCTTGACAAACATTCGTTCCAGCCGACATTGCGTAACTAGCACGTTCTTTACACGAAAAAGCAGCAAAAGACGGACGTGCAGCAATGCTCGTTTTTAGAAAGACTGCCATGGTAGATTACATCGGAAAACAACCGTTAAATGATACCCGTGTCTTCAGATCATTAAAAAAAAACAATGTTTCCGCTACAGTCTGCTGTCACACTGTAACGGTATGCTCGCGTCTACGCATCAGGAGGTGTGTCTGATTCCGTCAGAATAACGCACAGCATGCTGTGTGTTACATTTTCCAGACAACGTGTGCAATTACAGTCACCACAAAGCCTACGACTAAGTACCATATGCAGCGCGTAACGCAGAATGCAACTTTTCAAAATAGTGTGAAGGTAACACAACCGTAACTATTCACATCATACGCAATGGACCGCAAACCAATCGCATTAAATTCACAATCGTTTAACAAGTAAAGACCGTTGATCTGATGGCCGTTACCGGCACATAAATCCACCGATTGCAGGTTGTCATTATCTGAAATGTGCTGAATCAGACAACTTAATAGAGCAACCGACCCCCAGACGCATCGCGGGTGAAAACAGAAGTTGGGAAACTGGACGAAAGCGTGACTTCAGTGGAGAGTTTGTAGCGGTTTATCGGTCAGCGTAGGATCGAATCTTCAAATAGGGTTGTACAGTCATCTATCCATCTGACAAACGGTTTAATCCTGGGCACACATGATGCAATTTTCCATCCCATCGACAGATCATGACAGAAAGTTGCATCGTGTGCACGTCTCAACTGCTCAGGATCGATTTTCCATCAATAACATCAGAAAATCTATTTCGTTATTGAATGGGAGCAGATGGGACATGACAGAAATAATCGCCCAATTATCGACAATCAAAAAGGAAATAGCATTGTGTGCAACCAGCATAAGTTCCTAAATGTGGGCAGCGCAGTTCGAATGCCAGCCAGGGCACTATCTGCACAGAGTTTGTATGTTCTCCATGTCTGTGTGGGTTTCCTCCAGATATCCCAGTTTCCTCCCACATCCCAAAACCAAACAGTTAAGTTCATTGGCTTCCCTCTAAATTGGCCCTAGACTGCAATACAAACACTACACGATACATACATAGACACATGACTATGGTAGGGATTAGATTGTGAGCTCTGAGGGACAGTTAAGTGACAAGACAATATACTCTGTACAGCGCTGCATAATATGTCGGCGCTATATAAATACTAAATTATAAATAAATGTACAGGATCCTGGATGGGGCAAATTTATAAAGATGTGACAATCTAATAAACGATTATTTCAACTTCCGAAGATTTTATAACAGCAGATTTCTAAGTGTGCGATTTTGTACCCAAGCGATTGGCGTTTTGTTTTCCATATCATAAACTACCGATCTGCAGTTGCGTTCACTACATACGGAGGAAAGGAGGCGCAAGTCTACTTTAGGGGACACAGCAGGAAATCTCATAAAGAAATTTCGCTAACGTAATTGGGTGGACGGCACCCACTCGAACTGCTACAGAGCCATCACCTTTCACCGACGCGATAAGAATTCAGTCTTTTTTTTTTTTTTTTAATATAATCGAATTAGTTGATGGTTCAAAAAAAAAAAAAATTGTACAGTTAATGGGTACCTTTAAAAAGTGGTGATAAACAACCGACTGATAAGCAGGGCGTTTGGAACACGTTTCTGCTGCTGCGTAAAACGCTTCCTGGCGCTCTATAAAGTATCGATTAACCTCACTGCCACTTAATGCATTATTATTACGTGTCTATTTATAAATATGACAATCGTTAAATAATCAGAATGAAGGCAATGTGGCAATCGCTGAACAGCAGAAGCAGCATAAAAAGAACGATCTATTCAATCGATGACCACTTTCATCAAACTGCTGATCTGATAAGCATCGCTTTCTCACCAGACCTATATGCCTGCAATTTCTCCTCAGATCGACAAGTCAAAATCGATAACTTCCGACAGGTTACATTTGAGTTCTGATCATATTTCTGATCGTTTTTCCGATCACGTCTATACAAAATCATTCAGAAAAACAATTGGAAATCAGATTGGACCTGCTTACTGAATTGTACATGATCGATTTGACATGACGGAAAAATTGCATGGTGTGTACCATGCAATAGGGAAGAGTTTTCTGGTGATCAGATCTGTAAATAAGCACCACAACTTATCGTTAGACCCACATACACTTTCCATGGGAAGCACAACGGGCAGAAAACAAACCCAAACTTTTCCAATGGCAGCAGACTCACCCCCCAATGTGGAGACCAGGATCCCAGCGCTGCAAATCCCAGATCGTGCTGCAATCGCCCAATCAAGCAGCTCCCAGCAGACGAGGGGAGTCCAGGAGGGAGGCTGCCAGTTCAGGATTGTCCAAAGGAAGTTACCCAGAGCTGCTAGAAGGTGCCAGGAATGGGAAGAGTTAATGAGAAGGGTACCAGCCTGTGTCAAGCTCACATCCTGCCCATCAGTGCAGCCAGGGCATGGGAGGTGTCTCAGGAGGGGGCATCAGGGGGTCCCAGCCTGCCAGGACGGGTCTCACACACAGGCAGAGGGGAGATCTCATCCACAGAGCAGCTCAGGGCTGACTGCCTGTCTCTCCTTCCAGCTGGAACACTAACAAGAGGGAGGGGAGGGGCTACAGGGGCATGGCCACACCCCAGCGCTGAGACCAGCCCCCTCAATCCTCTGTGCAGCTCAACTGAGAAACAATGTAACGACTCGGAGTTCAGATCGGAAGAGAATTGTTACAAATCGGAATAAAGCATCTCTATAGCCAGCAATCATTTCCACCAATGTCAATTACTTTATACCAATGTCAATGTTTATTCCTAAATATTTATGAAAGGAGATGACGGTGTAAATAAAGGGGCTTCCTGTGTTTCTCTGACGATCCGCAGACCGCAGGGCGCGAAGGGCTCATTCACAACGCAGGTGATTGGCTGCGTTTTGCCATTGCTTTCCGATCACTTGCGAATCACGACATGCCAGGATACTAAGGGTGGCCACTAACGATCCAATCTTTTTCATCCAATCTTACCAAATCTATGTAGTAGAAGAGTAAACTGTGTGAATATATTGAATGGATACCATAGGCAGTCCCTTACATTACATAAAAATGGTAAGATTGGATGAAAAAGATTGGATCCATTAGTGGCCACACACGATACAATAAAATGATCCGATTTTACAGCAATAAAAACGATTGTATCTGAATCGACTGAAAAATCAGATCGGATTTTCAGTTTTTTTCGATTTAAATCGATCCAGAATGCCAGATATTTCTCTTCAATTTCTAATAAAGATTGTATGGTGTGTGTTGGATTGTCAATTTATTAATATACACTCCCTAGCAATTTTCTAAGAGTTCCCAATCATTTTTATCATAATTGAGGAAAAATTGAACATAGGTGTGTGGTACATTGGTCATATTTTTGAAATGCTACAATCAGTCAGAAAAATTGATCGCAATTCTTAAATTGAACAGATTTTAAAAAAATTGTATGGTGTGTGGCCACCTTTAAGGTGACCACACGCTATGCAATCTTTTGTCGGTGGTACATCGATGTTCATTATGGAATACGATAAAGAAACATTGCGTTTTCTTGTAAATGTGTACAGTAGTCTTTTCTACAAATGGAAATGATTGACTTGCGCAGATGCCAACAGCCGTCCGTCTGAACTGCCAGTTTCTACAAATGTACATAACTTTGTTAGACAATAAATAAAAAAAAAAATATTCATTGCTTTATAATCATAGATCCAGAATCTCGCTAATCCTCTGTTTTTAATCATTTATATACAAATACGTGTATCAGCGCTCGCCCCTCTTGTCATTTCCACAACCGTAGTTATCTTATATCGATTAGTCGTTTGTATATCCACACAGCGTGACAAGCGGAAGACAGATCGGTATTCACCACCATGGCTTATCACAGAGACACTGAAGCGGAAAAAAAATGATATAATGAATTGGTTGTGTAGTACGGATAATTACTAGAACATTAGTAGCAAAGAAAATATTCTCATATTTTTATTTTCAGTTATAGAGTTGTTGTTTTTTTTATTGTTGTTGTTGTTTTTTTATAACATTGCATCATTCTATAATATTTGCAGTTTACACGCTACTCAGCATTCTAAATGATTTTACAGAGCAGGCCAGTGAACTATTGACCTGTCCTCTACAGTAGAAAAAACAATACAATGACTGACAGTTGAGATAACAAGCTTCAGAAGACAGAGCTCTCTGCCACTTTGAAAGTCTTGAAAGTTGTGGAGCTCAATGGCTCTTTTGCATAGATAGCAACTGTAGTTTCTTAACTCTTCTTGTACTGGAAGCAATATTAGACTTATGTCTACACATACAAATCATTATATCATAATTTATTTATTTTTTTCGTTTCAGTGTCTCTTTAACAACTGCTAAAATGATAGTTTATTGTCTACTTCTGCATACCTGCATCCCAAAAACATACAAATAAATTAATTGGCTCCCCCCCTAAAAAAATTGGCCCTAGACTACAGTACATATACTACACAATATAGACATATGACTATGGCAGGGAGTAGATTGTGAGCTCCTTCGAGGAACGGTAAGTGACAAGACTATATATACTCTGTACAGCGCTGCGGAAGATGTCGGCTCTATATAAGTAATAATAATAATAATACCTTCCAACTTTTGAGATAAGAAACTGGGACATGCCCCTGCCACACCTCTAACCACGCCCCCACCACACCCCTAGCCACGCATAACATTAAAAATTCATAAGCAAAAGATTTAATTTTAGTATTCAAACCACACTGGTCCTTTCTATCATCACTAGTTTTTCTTGATATAAACATTTGAAATTAGGAAATAGATCAATTTTTAAAGAGACTTTGAAGCCACTATAAAAATCAGTTTTTACCTTTTATATTGTTGGATCATTGCCAGACCTAAAACGCCGCTATCCCGCGGCACAACAAGGGTTTTATCACCCTCAAATCCTAGGGCAAAAATCCATGGCTTTCCTGGTTGTGGATTTTGCTGCCCGGGGAGGCAGAGCTTTGAGCTGTAGCTCTGCCTCAGGCGCGTCAATCTGCTGCGGATCTCCGCCTCTCCCCGTCCCTCTCAGTGAAAGAAGATTGAGAGGGCGGGGAGAGGCGGTGATCAGCGGGGATTGATGCGACGAGAGGCAGGGCTACAGCTCAAAGCTCTGCCTCAATCAGGAAGCACTCCCCCAACATTGCCCCGGGGATTTGGGGGTGATAGAACCCTCATTCTGCCGTGGGATAGTGGCGTTTTAGGTCTGGCAATGATCCTTATTCTTAAACCAAATAAAAGGTAAAAACTGATTTTTATAGTGGCTTCAGTGTCTCTTTGAGGGCCCGTTTCCACTAGAGCGAATCTGCATGTGTTTCCTGCATGCAGATTCGCATAACCAATACAAGTGGGTGGGGCTGTTTCCACTTGTCAGGAATTCTGTGCGGTCTGCTGTGCAGAAAAAAAATCTGCACGGCAGAGCCGTCAGAATTCGCATGCCGCGCATTTTGCCGGTAATGTAATTTAATAGGAAAACCGCAAGCGTTTTTGTCTTGTGGTTTTCCATGTGTTTTCGCGTGCGTTGTTGCTTAAAAACCCATGTCAATGCTTACCGGCATTGACAAGGTTAAAGTCGCATACAGCAAACCGCGAGCGAAATCATGTGAAAAAACATATGGAAACGCGAACGCATGCGGATTCGTTGACGCGTTACCGTGACGGTATCACAACGCACAAGTGGAAACATACCCTTAAGGATGGGAATGAAGTTTGGAACCGATTAAACACTTTTTTTGTGGTAAATAATTTTTATTGTTTTATAACAAAAGTGACAAAACAAAACATACAAAACATATAAAAATAAAACATTCCTCCTCCCCCCTGATTCAGCCCATCAGTCTCTAAAGTCCTAGGGCCACAGCCCAATAGATGAAGTAGTATTGCGGTGGTTACATAGTAGTATAGTATACAGTAATTATTCAAATACAAAGCAGGTCACATGTCAATCTTGAATTTGGACAACCAACAGGTCCATATCTTATAGAATTTCTTCTTTGATCCTCTATTTTCATACACACCCTTATATATTGGTAGATCGGTATTCACTGAGTTTACAAAATCGCTTAGTGTAGGGGGATTAGTATTTTTCCAGTTTAGCGTAATTTGTCTTCTGGCATAAAATAACAATAGTCTGGTCAAGAATAACTTGCGTTCTGAAAGATGATTAAACACTTTTTAAAGTAGAAAAACACATATATTTACACAGATCTGTACATCAGTCCTGAAAGAGGGATAAAAGAGAAAGCCAGGAACAGAGAGATTGGGTTCCTAAAAAGGGACTCTCCCTCCAAAAGAAGGACTGTTGGGAGCTATTCTTCTGATTGGTTGACAGAATATCTTCCAATCAAAGGACAATCTGATCATTTGGATCAGATCGCTCATTAATCCTCAGTGAATACTGGCTCATATGTCTAAAGGTGCCCATTAACGGTACCATTTTTTCACCAACAATCATATTGTATAGAAAATTCACCGTTTATGAAGGCAATCAATAGTGGTCGATTGGTTTATAGGATCAAATCGATCAGAAAGTTGGAACATATGATCACATTTGAAGAAAAAATGTTCAGTAAATGCGAACAATCGATAATTGCCTTCAGATTACTTACAATCATTCAAATCGCATCGTAAGATCGCATTTAGTGAAAATATTGTAGCGTTGACAGTTGACACTTCTATTTCCGATATGACTGGAGATAAGCAAAAATGGGTCAATAATTGCCCAATAGATACAGCGAGCAGAGATTTCTCCGTTGATGGGCACAATCGATTATGAACGATTATAAAAATAGTTGTCCGATTGGATTTTCATCAAACCAAAATGTGGATTTTGTCGTTGGTTGTGATAGAAAGGAAGCAAAGATTGGTTCGTTGATGGTGTAGTGAACGATTTCACTTCTGATCAGAATCTGACGATTTTTCGCTACAAATTGGATCGTTAGTGGCCACCTTTAGCTTCATACGAATAGTTCACTTCCTAAGTTGCATAAATTTGCATACAGAATTTGCATAATACTACGGATGGATTTGCATGTCATTAACGACCCTTAAAGCGGATCCGAGATGAAAAACTAACTATAACAAGTAACTTGTCTATATATCTTATCTAAAGTTTAGATAGTTTACAAAGCAAATCTGGCTGCAAACAGCTTTAATAGAATACAGGGGCGTAGCAATAGGGGGTGCAGAGGTAGCGACCGCATCGGGGCCCTTGGGCCAGAGGGGCCCCGAAGGGCCCTCCCTCAACTGCAGTATTAGCTCTCTATTGGTCCTGTGCTGGTAATAATCACTTCTATAGATACTTTAAATAGTGCAAATCATTAACAAACTGTTGCCCATCTCCTTCTTGCACCTCTGACACTGTAGTTGCCATTGGCAGGTTTTGGTGCGCCGTATCAATTGTTGTGTATAGAGTGCTAGGGGGGCCCCATTGTAAAACTTGCATCGGGGCCCACAGCACCGTAGCTACGCCACTGATAGAATATGATTCTTTCTTCCTGGTACAATGAGAGCAGCCATGTTGTTTGTAAACATTACACAGAGGCAGGCTTATCTGTATCTACCACCTGTGAAAAAAAAACCTAACCCCTCCTCCCCTCTGCCTCTGAAATCTCTGGCTAGTAATACCTCCCCCTCCTCCTGCCCAGACTGAGCTCCCATGAGCCCTTGCTACTGTCTGAAAGTGCCTTGGCTCTCTGTAAACCTGTGGGCGAGGCTTGTTTAGTTTATAGGGAATTAGAGTATTAAAACAAAAACAAAAAAAGTATTTGGCTTGAGGAATGCCCTATAAACAATAGGAAAGGAACACAATTATGCAATGAGTAAAAGTTAATCTCGGATCCACTTTAAGGTGCCCATACATCTAGCGATTTTGCAGTACGATTGACCATTCAATTTGATCATTTTATCGAATCGAGAAGGAATCGAGAGAGGATCGAGTGTGTTCCACAATTCGATGAAAAGTGGCTGATATCATCAGAGCTGGGACAAGGTCCTCCAGCACCCAAGGCTGAGACACCAAAGTGCGCCCCTCCATCCCTCCAACCTCAGCCGTCACACACTGATTGCTATTAGACTGAATCGACCAGCTTAGTGGATCGGGCAGGATGCAAGATATTGGTCAATCGCACAGGAATCAGCTACTGTTCACATATCATTTGATCGATTTTTGCATTCAGAGCATTGGAGACACAACATTGGTCAGATCGATAGAAATTGCTTGTAGTATGTGGGTCACTAGTCGATTGACTTTCGATCAACTATACTGAAGTCGATTCCCCAATAAAGTGGATTGCTTTGTTGATTGATTCATAATCGCTGCATGTATGGCTACCTTTAGGGCTCTTACACAGTGGGACGTTGCGTTTGCAGGGGACGTTAAGGTCGCATAACGTTCCCGTAACGCAACGCATGGTGGTGCTAAAGGTGGTGCGCCGTTTTCGTTTGATGGAACCGGCAATGATTCATATGCATCATTGCTAGCAGGCAGAGAACCGAGAATGATTCATATGAATCATTACTAGCAGGCAGAGAACCGAGAATGATTCATATGAATCATTGCTAGCAGGCAGAGAATGATTCATATGAATCATTGCTAGTAGGCAGAGAACCGAGAATGATTCATATGAATCATTGCTAGCAGGCAGAGACCCGAGAATGATTCATATGAATCATTGCTAGCAGGCAGAGAATGATTCATATAAATCATTGCTAGCAAGCAGAGAACCGAGAATGATTCATATGAATCATTGCTAGCAGGCAGAGAACCGAGAATGATTCATATGAATCATTGCTAGCAGGCAGAGAACCGAGAATGATTCATATGAATCATTGCTAGCAGGCAGAGAACCATTAGCCATGTGGCTAGGCAAAATAGTGGACTCTCCCCTCCTCCTCTCCTGCACACAAAAAACAATAAAACAACATTACTGAGCATGTGCAGTCTAACGCGGCTAAAACCGCGTATAACGCACAGCATGCTGCATCTTCATAGAACGTGCAGCGTTACAATGTAAGGCAACGTGGGCACTGTGAACAGCCCATTGATTTTTCATTACTGTGAGTTGGGCTGCGTTACAGGCTGCTCTAACGTGCGCCTGTAACGTCCCACTGTGAAAGCCTAAAGGTAGCCATACACTGGTCGATTTGCCATCAGATTTGACCAACAGATAGATCCTTCTCTGATCGAATCTGATCAGAGAGGGATCGTATGGCTGCCTTTACTGCAAACAGATTGTGAATCGATTTCAGCCTGAAACCGATCACAATCTGCTGAGCTGCCGCTGTCCCCCCCCCCCCCCCCCCCCCCATACATTACCTGAAGCCTGGTCCCGGGCATCTTCTCCGCATCACGGCATCCGCATATAACTTTCTGTCAATACAGTGACAGCGGAGGTTCAAATAGAGCGCCCCCTATTTGTACTTCCGCTGTCACTGCAGTGACACAGGAAGTTATACACGGATGGCGTGATGCGGAAGGTGATGCGGAGAAGATGCCAGCCGGGAGCAAGCTTCAGGTAATTTTTTACCTGCGTCGATCGTACGCCGCTAGCAATGCGCTCCCTCCCCGTGGACGACTGACGGTAATTTCCCACACGGAGCGATCGACAGGACCGATCTATTTCAGGACGAAATAGATCGAAATTTAGCGTTTAGCGTGAACGATGTGACAGCAGATTCGATCCCAGTGATCGAATCTGCTGTCGATCGGTGGGTAATCGGCCTAGTGTATGGCCAACTTTAGTGTTCAGGTCACAGTTGCACATCTCTATGTTATGATTTGATTGCACAATCCTATTATTCAGTATATGGCCGTCTTTAAAGGGAGCCAGAGGCCCCAGAAAAAAGCTTTTATACATACCTGGGGCTTCCTCCAGCCCATACGCACGGATTGCTCCCACGCCGCCATCCTCCGCTTCCTGTATCCGGCGGTACCGGGTCCCGTAGTTTCGGCCAGTCGGCGGCAGGACGCGGCCAATTGTCCGCATCACAGGGGCTCCCGGCTTACACTTACGCGTGCAGCTGCATACTGAGTGAGCAGCCGCACGCGTAAGGGTATGGAGGGAGCCCCTGCTCATGCGGACAATTGGCCGCGTCCGCCGGAAGTGACGGGACCCAGTACCGCCGATACAGGAAGCGGTGGACGGCGGCGTGGGAGCGATCCGTGCGTATGGGGCTGCAGTGTTCTCCCCAGAATTTTTTTCCAGCCGGGTGGCATGAAAAAGTAGCCGGGTGGGTCGGCACGGGGAAATTTGGCGGCGTGCGTAAGTTACCAGAGCACGCTATGCTGCACTACCGCAGCCTAGCGTACGCTCGTCTCTCTATCGCTGTCCACTTTTACCATTTAGTTTCCAGTTGCATTGGTTGTGGGGTATTGCAGATAGTGTGCAGGGGCCACATATAATCAATTTATTATAGGAAATGTCCAAGGAGTTAAACAAAGATCTACTTACCAAGGGGGAATTCTCCAGCCCCTGGCAGCAGTCTTGTGCCCTCGCCGCAGCTTCGGTGTCCCGGGATCTCCTCCGTTTCAGATGGCAACCCTGTCTGTCTGGCATCTACTGCACCTGCGCAGAACGCTGACACCAGGTGCAGTAGATGCCGACCTGGCGAAGTCGGTATCTCCAACGGGGAGGATCCCGGGACGCCAGAGCTCAGGCGAGGGCGCAGGATGGCTGCCAGGGACTGTAGGAAGTAAACCTTTGTTTACTAACTCCTAGGACACTTCCTTTAATATATTATAATCATTATATGTAGCCCTTGCACACTATCTGCAATATCACTAGACGCCCCATTTACCCTCCCAGCAGCCCCCGGCGATATCATGCACATCAACCCATATCCATGGTCAGTGAACATAACAGCCTGCAGATTGCGTATACAGTATATATAATCACAGCCCGCATATAGAATTTGATCACAGCCCGCATATAGTATTTGATCACAGCCCACATATAGAGTTTGATCACAGCCCGCATATAGAATTTGATCACAGCCCGCACATAGAATTTGATCACAGCCCGCACATAAAATTTGATCACAGCCCGCACATAAAATTTGATCACAGCCCGCACATAAAATTTGATCACAGCCCGCACATAAAATTTGATCACAGCCCGCACATAGCAGCCCGCACATAACATTTGATTCAGCTTCAAGCCGACAGTGAGCTGTGTGCATACCTGTCTCCCCGTCTCTGCACAGCTCACAGACACACGGCTCTGCAGTCGGCGGCCAGCGCGACATCTCGCGCTTCCCGGCGAGCTGGTGCTGTGATTGGCTCAGCGCATAAGAGCCAATCACAGCACCAGCTCGCCGGAAAGCGCGAGATCTCGGAAGCAGGAGAGAAGCAGCGCATCCTGACAGCCGAGCACTCGTTAGCGGCGAGCGCTGCTCACGGTGACAGGGACACAGCGTCACAGTGACAACGGGGCATGCAATCTCACCAGCCGGGCGGTAATTAAATTTACCCGGGCGCTCCGCCCGGCTGATTGATCCTAGGGAGAACACTGGGCTGGAAGAAGCCCCAGGTATGTATAAAAGCTTTTTCTGTTTTTAAAGAGAGTTCCTCTCTGGTTCCCTTTAACGTTTCTCCCAATCACTATCTAACTTATAAACTGTGCAAAACCGATCACAATGTAATCAGCTGATAATGCGACAGTGGACTGATCAACAACAAATTTGATCAATCAAATATGCTAAAGGTGGCCATACACTTATAGATTTGCAGCAGATTCGACCATCAGATAGATTTCTGTCAGATGCCTGCCAAGTCGAATCTGACAGGAATATCTGATGTGTGCCACACACTAGGAACAGATTTCCAATAGATTTCAGAATTAAATCTATTGCAAATCTATCTAAATGCATTATTGCACCATTAGATCCAATGCAACTCTATGGGTCATGGATCTGCTGCCAGATTTTCCATCCTGTCAGATCGATCAAATGCATTAAAATCAATTGAAATCGGCCACAAATCGATCGATTGATAGATTTGAAAGAATTGATTTCTGATCGATCGATCACTGAAATTGACCAGTGTATGGGCCCCTTTAGAAACCCAACTCAAGTATGGTTGTATAAAAGATTAATATCAAATCATTAATCTGCACTGCATTTTGATAGATCCCTGTGTTGTTTTATCATAGTTTTCCCTCTATGTTAGAAGATTTGAATGCTTGAAATTGACTAGAAATTATTTATCAGAAAATAATAATAATTTGGCTGCATTTGACCGAGATCGTCAAAAAATCGATTGTACCATTCGATAGTCTGAACCAGGGCACAGACTCTGCTGATTGCTGTAACTTGGGGGATGTCACATGACCAGCTCAGCAGCCAATGGATATACTAAGGGTGGAGCTCTTAGAAAGCAGAAACTGATTGATTAGTAATGTTCAGAAATTGCGCTATGGACAGATTATTCATGTGCAGTTATTTGGGCACTGGGTGCTTCTAAGGTGAGACTTTTTATTTTAACCCCAATATAGACCCACTAGTGCTGTAGCAATATCCAGCTAACTGTCTGCAGGTGGAAAAACAAACAGGGGGTACCGCTTCACCGTACCCTGCGAGACAGGAACACAGGCAGCCAGGCCCAATACGTCAAGATAGGAAAGGAAGGCCCGCACCAATGTCTCCACAATCGATAAATCGATATATTTATTCAGGACATATCCAGATACAAAGAAAAGCACTTGACTAACATGTTTCGGACGCTAGGTCCTTAATCATAGTAATAACTGTCTGCAGGATGTCCTCAAATTTTTACCAAATGTCTGTTGAGTGGTATGATTCCCTCCCCCAGCTGTTGTGTCCCTCCCCCATGTGGTAAAATTCCCTCCCCAACTGCTTTGTCACTCCCCTTGTGTGGTATAATTCCCTCCCTGACTAAAGTGTAACTTCCCCTGTGTGGCATAATTCCTTAACCAGCTGCTGTGTCACTCCCCCATGTGGTATCATTTCCTCCCCAACTGTTTTTCCACTCCCCCTGTGTGGTATAATTCCCTCCCCAACTGTTTTGTCAATCCCCATGTGTGGTATAACTCCCTCCCCCCACTGCTATGTCACTCCCCCTTTGTGGTGTTATTCCCACCCCAACTGCTGCGTCACTCCCCCTGTCTAGTATAATTCCCTCCCCAACTGCCGTGCCACTCCCCCTGTGTGGTATAATTCCCTCCCCAGCTGCCTTGGTACTCCCCTATTATCATATTATTGAAGATTTAATTTAATCCGCCATTATCTTCCATAGTGCTGTACAATATAATAACAAGACGGGGTGAATAAGCCAAAGGGAGTACAACACAATTATGACCATCCAAAACAGCAGCTGCCGGAAACAGTAGGGGAGGGAGCCATGCCCTTGCCGTGAGCTTACAATCTAAGGATGGGGTGAGAAGCCTCACTTACCTGTACGAGAAGTTACCTGTACTTGTTACAGAAGGTAATTTAGTTACCCCAATATAAGACATAGCGGAATTCGTAGGTCTGGAGTGACATCTGGTATCCGTGAGACGGGCGGTCGGCTGGTCGGTGAACATGGATTGTATTCAGGAGACCCCATTGCTTATAAATTTTTATTGGTAAGTCAGTAGTCCCCAGGGCTGATCCTCCAGACTTGTCCCCATTTACAGACTCATCGATATATAAGAATTCGCCGGTGTACGTTCCCAGCGGAGATGGCCTTCGGCAGTGTGTAATTACAGACAGTAATATGGCATGAAAGAGGCGTAAAATGGGTATAAACAGTACAACCTGCAATAAAACGCTGCTACATTTGTGTACAAGAAGCAAAGCCACAAGCGAGGAATGTTGCGAAGGGCGCCACCTGCAGGACACTCCATTTTTCATTATAAAAGGGGCCATACATCAGAAGATTTGGCGGCCTATCAACCATCAGATTCAATATTATTATCGAATACGATGAAAATCTGTGCCGCCCAAGAGCATGCCCAATCAACAATTTGACCAATTTCAGGCCAAAATCGGTTGCCTGTATCTATCAGACATGCTGGGAAATCTCGGGCAGACATGCTCAATCGGGGGCGTGGCAGTAACGGCATGCGGTAATCGTGAATGATGAATGCGATGGAAACCCTGGCTGCGTCCCCAAATGTAGATGTAACCTCCCGGTGCCTGCGCAATAAAGAAACTCCCCCGGGGATGCTCACCTCGTGTGGGGGAAGCCTCTGGATCCTATCGAGGCCCCCCCCCCCCCATCCCACATCGGTCTCGCAGCCTCTCGCTGTGCCCCTCCGAACAGCGGCGATGTAAATATTCACCTTCCAGGCTCCAGCGCAGGCGCAGTATCAGCTCTCCGCTCGGAGATAGGCGGAAATAGCCGATCGCTGTCGGTCTGCTCTACTGCGCAGGAACACGTCTCCTGCATCTGCACAGTAGAGGAGACCCAACAGAGATCGGCTATTTCTGCCTATCTCCGAGCAGAGAGCCGCAACAGCGCCCCCGCTGGAGCCAGAAAAAGTAAATGCTGCACAGCCTGACAAATTGTCGGCTGTGCTTTCCGTGGGCTGCAGCGAGACCGTCGTGGGACGGAGAAGGACGGGGGAATCCTCAATAGGATCCAGAGGCTTCCCTCTACCGAGGTGAGTACCCCCCAGGGGAACTTTTTTTTTTTATACAGAGTCTCTTTAATAGTATATAGTTTAATAGTAATAGGCTAGGGGTGTGGCGGGGGCGTGGTTAGAGGTGTGGCAGGGGCATGTCTTAAATTGTCCATCTTTCTTATCTCAAAAGTTGGGAGGTATGCAGAAGTAGACAATAAACTATCGTTTTAGCAGTTGTTAAAGAGACACTGAAACAAAAAAATAAATAAATTATTATATAATGATTTGTACGTGTAGTACAGGTAAGAAATAAAACATTGGGAGCAGAGACATAACTCTAATATTGTTTCCAGTACAGGAAGAGTTAAGAAACTACAGTTGTTATCTATGCAAAAGAGCCATTGAGCTCCACAACTTTCAGGACTTTCAAAGTGGTAGAGAGCTCTGTCTTCTGAAACTTGTTATTTCAACTGTCAGTCACTGTATTGTTTTTTCTTCTGCAGACGACAGGTCAAAAGTTCAGTAGGCTGCTCTGTAAAATCATTTAGCATGCTGAGTAGTGTGTAAACTGCAAATATTAGAGAATCAGGCAATGTTATAAAAAAACAAAAGTATATAACTGAAAATAAAAATATGAGAATATTTTCTTTGCTACTAATGTTCTAGTAATTATCCGTACTACACAACCAATTCAATATATCATAATTTATTTTTTTAGCTTCAGTGTCTCTAATACTTTACCTGTCCGGTGTCCGCCGCTGTTTCCACAGGCCCGATCATTTCCAATTGATCATAATGATGATGGCAAATGATTGATTGTCCGTGGACTTGTATAATTAATGGCCACCCTTAGGGTACGTACAGACATACGATAACGATCGTTCGTTCTGAACGACGAACGATGTTAAAGGAGGTATCGGCCGATGATCGTTTGAAGAAAGGCTACTTTGAACATCGTTCGTGTACGAACGATCTTGGAACGAGCGTTGCGTGCGCAACATGATGTATAAACTGATTTCAAACACAAGTGTCAAAAAGAACCGTTTGAGCATGTGCAAAGCTTTGAGAACGAACGATCAACGACCGATCGTTGTACAGACATTACTTTTTGAACGATGGTCGTTGGAAAAGATCTGGCAGAATGGATCGTTCTTTACCAACGACATATCTCGTTGGTCGGTCGTTTTAATGATCGTTTGTGCACTTTTTACGAACGATCGTCGGGCAATGCCGTCGGTAACGATCGTTTCAAACGACTATAGTCGCATGTCTGTACGCACCCTTAGACTCTTCTCTCATGTATGTGCTTTACATTTCCTTGAAAAATGTGGATTTAGAAGATGACAGGAATTCCATATCAGAGCTGTACCATTGGGGAAAAAAAAAGTCGAAAAAAAAGTCATTTTTAGGATAAGGAGGAAAGATACAATTCTTTATCTCATCAGTTTATTTCCTTTCCTGTTATTTCCTGTTTCCTTTAAATCGCACTTCCCATATGTCCGTCACATTATAAACATCCCCCAGAGAAGCATGTGGATGTAGTTCCCCAGGTAATGTCCGTGTTACCCGTGTGTGTCATGTATGCATGTATGGAGGCTCCATCTTTGTACAGTAATAAGGCCTCTTGCACACTACATGCGCTTCTGATTTTTAATCGATTTTCACATGCAATTTCGATTCCCGATTTTTAATCAGTACTGCATGCTGCGTTTTTTCTGCGTTTTTCTATTGATAGCATTCAGGGAAAATTCGGAATCCCAAATGGGATTTGCAGTGTGCAGGGAGCCCACAGGCAGACCGTGTGAGCGCAGTTCTCAGCCCGCTGCCGCCATCAGAGAGACCAAGCGTGTTTTTGTGGCCCTGCCAAAATCTCCCCGCCTCGCACTTTTATTTTCCTTGCCTGGTTGCCACAGCAACCTCTACTTTTGTCTGGAATGCCGACCTGAAAGCCCTTTTCTAAACACTCTTGAGGGCTTCGCAAACAAGGCCCCCGAGGCGGACGGAGCGCAGGGACCCCGCGGGGGGCCGGATTAGCTCGCAGAACCCCACTTTAGGCAGCATTCTTCGACTGGGGCGCGTCATTAACCCCTCTCCCGCCAGACTGAGCGCTGGTCTGCACCAGGGGCACCTGACAGGTGGAGAGGGAAGTGCACCTGTCACGTAAGATATACGGAGGCTGCGATTATATTATCCCACTGCCAGTGTGCCGATCGCCTGACCGCAGTGAGAGGTGGGAGGAAAGGTGGACAACTAGACATCTGCAGGTCAATAGTGGGAATGTTAATGTGACACGGAAGCGAAAAAAAACCCTTATGATATTAGTAATGTTATGTGTAGTACAGATAATGAATAGAACATTAGTAGCAAAGAAAAGAGTCTCATATTTTTTTTCAGTTATATAGCTTTTTTTTTTTTATATATAACATTGCATCATTCTCTAATATATGCAGTTTACACACTACTCAGCATTCTAAATGATGTCACACAGAGCAGGCTAGTGACCTTTTCAACTTTCCTCTGCAGGAAAACCATAAACAAACAAGAAACAATGAGAGACCTTTGAGATAAGAGTTTCAAAAGACAGAGCTGTCCAGGACATTTTTGGTCGAAGCTCTTTTGCATGGATAACAACTGGAGTTTATTAACTCTTCCTGTACTGGAAATAATATCTGTCCTGCTAATGTTTTATTTCTTAGCTGTGCTACACATACAATTCATGATATCATAAGTTTATTTTCACTTCAGATTCCCTTTAACCGTTTCTACCACCTACTGCGGTGCCGCGCTTCAGTGTGCTCCCGCGCGTGACCGCGGTGTCCCCCGGTAGCCCTGGGAGCAGTGAACTGATCACCGATCCGTGTCCCCAGCAGAAAAACCGAAGCGCTCTTACAAGAGGCTTCCCCCTTGTACTTCCGCTTAGCGAGAAGCGCAAGGAGGGAAAAAAAATGAAGGTGGCCATCTTGTGGCGAAATAGTAAAACTACATCTACATATTTTTTACATTACAATTTAACACATATAACAACATTAAAAATTAACTGTTTATTTCCCACAACAAAATATTACCCAAATAAAATTTTTAATGTAAAAAAAAAAATTTCAATAAAAAAAAAAAGAAAAAAAGACATGACTAGTTACCTAAGGGTCTGAACATTTTAAATATGCATGTGAAGGGGGTATACTACGAAAATGTTTTAAATTATAAGCTTGTAAATAGTGATGGACGGAAAAAATGCACCTTGATTTCAAAATAAAATATTGGTGCCATACATTGTGATAGGGACAAAATTTAAATGGTATAATAACCGAGACAAACGGACACATAAAATACATAGGTTTTAATTATGG
This sequence comes from Hyperolius riggenbachi, assembly GCF_040937935.1. Classification (NCBI taxonomy): domain Eukaryota; kingdom Metazoa; phylum Chordata; class Amphibia; order Anura; family Hyperoliidae; genus Hyperolius; species Hyperolius riggenbachi. The sequence continues at coordinate 230,637,446 of NC_090656.1, read as the reverse complement.
CAGCGTGGATTATTTTAAAGCTATAATGGCCGAAAACTGAGAAATAATGAATTTTTTCCATTTTTTTCTTATTAATCCTGTTAAAATGCATTTATAAAAAAAATAATTCTTAGCAAAATGTATCACCCAAAGTAAGCCTTATTAGTGGCGGAAAAAAACAAGATATAGATCAATAAATTGTGATAAGTAGTGATAAAGTTATAAGCGAATGAATGGGAGGTGAAAATTCCTCTGATGCATAAGGTTGAAAATAAAATCTGACACTTACTTGGGGCTTCTATCGGCCCCCTGCAGCTGTCATGTCCCACGCCGTCCTCCTACGATGCTCCATTCCCCGCCTCCGGTCCTGGTCTGATATTCGTCTAAGAAGGCGAATAGTGCTCGCTCCCGCACGTGTCGTCTTCTTGAGCTTACTGTGCAGGCGCAGTATGAACTTTTCTTGTACTGCACCTGCGCAGTAAGCTCCAGATGATGCGCTATGTATCCCTTGAGGATTTGGGTCCCATCCCTGACAGATGACAAAAGTCTAGAGATGTGTACGAAGCTCCAAACGAACGTGAACTAAGTAAAATTATTTAAAACAAACACATGACGTACCTGCAAATGAATATTACATGCTTACCTCTCCATCAGTTCCTCTCGGAAGCTCACCATTTTCTTCTAACAAGGAAAGAAATATATCAGTTGCTGTCAGTTATAAATCAGTTGTTATAATTGAAAGGACAACTGATGTGCAAGGTAATGTCCATATTTGCCTATGGCTCAAGTGGGTGATTTTATAGTTCAACAGTGTGCTGGCCCGGTTATGGGGTCATGGCCATTTTTTAAAATGGAGAACTGGGAATTCCTTCACAGTGGGCAAACAGGACGTGGGAGAGGAGAAAGAGATTTATAAGTAGATTACACAGAAGGTAAGTATGAGGTCTGTATGTTTATTTTGACTTTAAATTTTCAGTTCAGGTTTGCTTTAAAGGACAACTGAAGCGAGAGGGATATGGAGGCTGCCATATTTACAGTATTTCCTTTTAAGCAATACCAGTTGCCTGGCTGTCCTGCTGTTCCTCTGCCTCTAATGCATTTAGCCACAGACCCTAAACAGGCATGCAGCTGGTGTTTCTGACATTATTGTCAGATCCGACAATATTAGCTGCATGCTTGTTCCTGGTGTGATTCAGACACTACTGCAGCCAAATGATCAGCAGGACTGCCAGGCAACTGGTATTGTTTAACAGGAAATAAATATGGCTGCCTCCATAGCCTCCTTTAAAGAGAAGCTCCGACCAAAAATTGAACTTTATCCAAATCAGTAGCTGATACCACCTTTTACATGAGAAATCTATTCCTTTTCTCAAACAGACCATCAGGGGGCTCTGTATGACTGATATTGTGGTGAAACCCCTCCCACAAGTAACCCCTCCCACAAGAAAAGTTCGAACTGTTGTGGGAAATAGCTGCTTACAGCTGTTTCCAACTGCCAAAAACCATGCAGCAGCTACATCACCTGCCAACAGTAAAATGTTCACTGGAGTTCCTCTTTAAGTCTCTAATTTGCTAGTCATGATCATGTGCTAAAGCAGGATGTGATCACAGCAAATCAGAGCTTTTCAAATCTATCAGCTGATCAAGCAAATCACATGCTTCTCCATAGTTCTCCTAGACATGACAGCATTTATCTGTGGCTTAGGGGTCACTCGGTGGGAGTCAGAATATTGTTCTGCGATTGTTCCGCGCTGGCGTCATCGCGCACGAGGCCTGCAACGTGTCCTGCATTAGGCATGCTTATGCTTTTCGGCAGACGGTGATGACAGAGTCCTGCAGCCAGGTTCACGGTCTGTACATCTTGCTGTGGCGGGGCCCCCATCCCCGTACAATGCACCCCCAGCGCCGCGCAGAATGGGCGCTGCGTCACAGACGAACTGTGTTATGATATCTCTGAATGGCTTCGTACAAAGCCTCAGCCAAAGTGCGGCGACGTATTTGTCTGGGATTGAATTAGAGGATATCAAAAGGTCTTTCTTCTTGTTCCAAATCACATAATAGAAGCGAGATAATGTAGCAGTTTCAGAAATGAAAATGACAGATTTTTGGCTTTTTCAAGGCTACAAAAAAAAAAAGAGAGAAATATCGTCATTTTGCCACCCTTGTGTTGCCGGAGTGCACAGTCCGCACAGTGCGTACAAAATGGAAGAGAATAATGTGCTTTTCAAGTGCACCCCTTTGAAGTGACCAAACACACGAATGGATGCTGAAGGCTTACAGATGAAATACGAGAGACAGAAAACGACGCGACTGACAAACGCACTGCGATACAGTCCAACCGGCCGCAGATTTCGGTATATCGGCGCTGAACCCGAGGCCAGTTACAGGCGAATCCATTCACCTAAAGGGCACACGAAACACAGCTGTGACAAATTATCTCCACCCTAGAGATAGCCAATGAGATGCTGATTCGTTTGGTGGCATGCATGCATATTTCATTAATTTAATTGAGGTGTGCTGGGGGAGTGACTGGAGGTGTAGAGGTGTGGCCGGAGGTGTGGTGGAGGAGTGACAGGAGGTGTGGAAGAGGTGTAATGGAGGAGTAACTGGAAGTGTGGAGATGTGGTTGGAAGTGTGGTGGAGGAGTGACTGGAGATGTGGTGGAGCTAGGTGTGACTAGAGGTGTGATGGAGTGACTGGAGGTGTGGCTGGAGGTGTGGTGAAGGAGTGACTGGAGGTGTGGTAGAGGTGTAGTGGAGGAACGACTGGAGGTTTGGCGGAGGAGTGATTGGAAGTGACTGAAGGAGGTGTGGTAGGGGAGCGACTGGGGGTGTGGCCAGGGACGCCTCTAGCCATTTTGTCACTCCAGATGAGAAAATCTGCGGCGCCACCCCTAACCCCCACCCACCCCCCATGGTGCCCTTCCATGCAAATAATCGTAATGCGGCAGCGTTTCATCAGGAAATAATCATAATGCGGCAGCGTTTCATCGGAAAATTTGCAATGCGGGCAGTGTTTCACCAGAAAATACACGTAATGTAAGGCTGCAGAAGTGAGCTTACGGGCTGCAGGCCAGTGAACTGACGTGGCGTCTATTAGACGCCGCAAGCCTATTCATCACCTGGGGACACAACATCTGGGGGGGGGGGGTGGACCATGGTCTCCCCCAAACAGCATTCATGACCGCCTGGTCAGCCTGGCAGCCTCTTAAATGGGTCAGAAGGAGGCACAAATGGGGACAGAAGGAGTCACAGGGGGACTAAAGGAGGCACATGGGGACAGAAGGAGGCACAAAGGGGCACAGAAGGAGACACGGGGACAGAGGAAGGCGCAGGGGACAGAGGTGGCACATGGGTACTGAAGAGGCACATGGAGACAGAAGGAGGCACAAAGGGATAAAGAAGGAGGCACATGAGGACAGAAGGAGGCAGAGTGGGACTGAAAGAGGAACAGGGGGGCAGAGGTAGCACAAGGGGACACATAAAGGCAAAGGAGACATAAGGAGGCACAGTGGGACAGAAGGAGGCACAAAGGGCACAGGAGGCAAAGATGGCACAAAGGATGAAAGAAGGATGCACAAGGCACAGAGGTGTCAGCTGCCTGCAACTTACACTAAGTAGATGCAGCAGAAGCAAGTAATAGAACACCCAGAGGGGCTTAATTTTGGGTGGGGCTTAATTTGGGGATGGGGCTTCATCCAGCACCATGGCGCCCCCCAGGACCAATGACACTCCAGGCAATGGCCTGTACTGCCTATGCCTAGAGGCGCCCTGAGTGTGGCGGAGGAGTGACTGGGAGTGACTGAAGGAGGTGTGGTGGAGGAGCGGCTGGAGATGTGGTGGAGGAGCGGCTGGAGGTGTGATGGAGGCAGGGGCGAGCCTGGGGTGCCTGGCACCTGGGTGCAAGATTTTCTCTGGCGCCTATGGGAGTGGTTAAATTAACCGCGCCCAACCACATAATCACACCCATGTCTTGCCTAATCACACCCACACCTTCCACCTCTTTCCGCATGCATGTGATACCCCATTCCTACCCCTCTTCCATGGGCTTGCTCCTGGCTGGCTTTGGCTTCCTGCGAGTCTGCTAGTCTCTGGATTGACTCAGGCTGAGAGGCTCTGCGAGTGCGACGCAGTCACACACTGCATATTTATGGCTGCCTGCGGCCACCCTACTCTCGCTGTCGTAGGCTCCTCCCCCCGCCAAGCCCAAGCGTGAGGTGGGCTGCCTGTATCTTTCCCGTTGCGCCGCGCAGCCTGCCAGTGTTGCCAACCTTTCACGTTATTTTTTTACTGACAAATACCTAAAAATTTACTGACAAAAGATTATTTTTACTGACAAAATTTCCCCACTAAATGCACATAAGAGACAGCTTTTCCCCATGTAAATGCACATAAGAGACCGCTTTTCACCAGCAAATGCACATAACAAGAGACCGCTTTTCACCAGCAAATGCACATAACAAGAGACCGCTTTTCACCAGCAAATGCACATAACAAGAGACCGCTTTTCACCAGCAAATGCACATAACAAGAGACCGCTTTTCACCAGCAAATGCACATAACAAGAGACCGCTTTTCACCAGCAAATGCACATAACAAGAGACCGCTTTTCACCAGCAAATGTACATAACAAGAGACCGCTTTTCACCAGCAAATGTACATAACAAGAGACCGCTTTTCACCAGCAAATGTACATAACAAGAGACCGCTTTTCACCAGCAAATGCACATAACAAGAGACCGCTTTTCACCAGCAAATGCACATAATAAGACAGCTTTTCACCAGCAAATGCACATAAGAGAGATTTTCACCAGTAAATGCACATAATGACAAACAGACAGTGTCCCCAGAATATATAGCCAGGGATATATGTCCCCAGGATAGGTAGCCAGGGGGTATATGCGCCCAGGATAGGTAGCCAGGCGGTATATGCGCCCAGGATAGGTAGCCAGGGGGTATGCGCGCCCAGGATAGGTAGCCAGGGGGTATGCGCGCCCAGGATAGGTAGCCAGGGGGTATGCGCGCCCAGGATAGGTAGCCAGGGGGTATGCGCGCCCAGGATAGGTAGCCAGGGGGTATGCGCGCCCAGGATAGGTAGCCAGGGGGTATGCGCGCCCAGGATAGGTAGCCAGGGGGTATGCGCGCCCAGGATAGGTAGCCAGGGGGTATGCGCGCCCAGGATAGGTAGCCAGGGGGTATGCGCGCCCAGGATAGGTAGCCAGGGGGTATGCGCGCCCAGGATAGGTAGCCAGGGGGTATGCGCGCCCAGGATAGGTAGCCAGGGGGTATGCGCGCCCAGGATAGGTAGCCAGGGGGTATGCGCGCCCAGGATAGGTAGCCAGGGGGTATGCGCGCCCAGGATAGGTAGCCAGGGGGTATGCGCGCCCAGGATAGGTAGCCAGGGGGTATGCGCGCCCAGGATAGGTAGCCAGGGGGTATGCGCGCCCAGGATAGGTAGCCAGGGGGTATGCGCGCCCAGGATAGGTAGCCAGGGGGTATGCGCGCCCAGGATAGGTAGCCAGGGGGTATGCGCGCCCAGGATAGGTAGCCAGGGGGTATGCGCGCCCAGGATAGGTAGCCAGGGGGTATGCGCGCCCAGGATAGGTAGCCAGGGGGTATGCGCGCCCAGGATAGGTAGCCAGGGGGTATGCGCGCCCAGGATAGGTAGCCAGGGGGTATGCGCGCCCAGGATAGGTAGCCAGGGGGTATGCGCGCCCAGGATAGGTAGCCAGGGGGTATGCGCGCCCAGGATAGGTAGCCAGGGGGTATGCGCGCCCAGGATAGGTAGCCAGGGGGTATGTGCGCCCAGGATAGGTAGCCAGGGGGTATGTGCGCCCAGGATAGGTAGCCAGGGGGTATGTGCGCCCAGGATAGGTAGCCAGGGGGTATGTGCGCCCAGGATAGGTAGCCAGGGGGTATGTGCGCCCAGGATAGGTAGCCAGGTGGTATCTGTGCCCAGGATAGGTAGCCAGGTGGTATCTGTGCCCAGGATAGGTAGCCAGGTGGTATCTGTGCCCAGGATAGGTAGCCAGGTGGTATCTGTGCCCAGGATAGGTAGCCAGGTGGTATCTGTGCCCAGGATAGGTAGCCTGGTGGTATCTGTGCCCAGGATAGGTGGCCAGGTGATATCTGTGCCCAGGATAGGTAGCCAGGTGGTATCTGTGCCCAGGATAGGTAGCCAGGGGGTATGTGCGCCCAGGATAGGTAGCCAGGGGGTATGTGCCCCAGGATAGGTAGCCAGGGGGTATCTGTGCCCAGGATAGGTAGCCAGGTGGTATCTGTGCCCAGGATAGGTGGCCAGGTGATATCTGTGCCCAGGATAGGTGGCCAGGGGGTATGTGCGCCCAGGATAGGTAGTGAGTGACAGGAGCGCGCCCCGCCGCCGCCGCTCCCTCCTCCGCTCCCCCCTCACCTTTCAGCAGCCCTTCAGACCTCAATCAGCGGGCGACCCGACCAGGAAAAGGGCGCCGGACGCACCCGCTCTATATGCGGAAGTGATGTCACTTCCGCATATCAGTGCGGCGTGCTAGGTCCTAGCGCCCGCCCGCCTGATCGAGGTCTGACGCGGCGGCTAGAGGGAGGGAGCTTGAAGCGGCGGCGGCGGCGGCGGCCACAGGGGGAGAGCGGGGCCGGGCGAGCGGGGCCGGGCGGCGCCTCTCAGAGGCAGGCGCCTGGGTGCCTTGCACCCGCAGCACCCGCCCAGGCTCGGCCCTGGATGGAGGAGTGATTGGGAGTCATTGCCTGCACGTCACGCTGGCTGCTCAGCTGATACCCTGTCGGGCCAGCTGCTGGTGAGACTGATCACCGCAGCCTCCCTACTGATGGAGACGCAGCCAGGGGACCTTCAGAGAGCAGAGCAGGAGAGGAAAGAAGTCGGCCCTTTCCTCTTGTGCTAGGCTTCAGCCAGCGACCCAAAACACAGAGACAGGAGGCGGCCCGGGGGGGAGACTGCCACCCATCCCCCCGGGCCAGTCCGCCCCTGGGAGTGACTGAAGGAGGTGTGGTGGAGGAGCGGCTGGAGGTGTGGCGGAGGAGTGATTGGGAGTGACTGAAGGAGGTGTGGTGGAGGCGCGGCTGGAGGTGTGATGGGGGAGTAACTGGAGGTGTAGAGCAGTGATGAGTGAAAATGCTGATATTTTGTTCGCATTCATTTTTGCAAAAATAATGTAAAATTCATCTTTCCAGCAAGAACACGATTTTGTAATAAGTTTGTGACTTTTTACATTTTTGTGAATTTTTGCATTGGAAAAAATATTGTTCTTTGACCATATATTTTCTCAAAATTTAAAATAGCATGGAAGTGTGGTGGAGGTGTTGAATGTCTGACTGCTGAAGGTGTGGTGAAGGTGTGACTGGAGGTGTTGTGAAGGTGTGACTGGAGGTGTGGTGAAGGAGTGACTGGAGGTGTGGTGAAGGTGTGACTGGAGGTGTGGTGAAGGTATGACTGTAGGTGTGGTGGAGGTGTAATTGGAGTTGTGACTGGAGGTGTGGTGGAGGTGTGACTATAGGTGTGGTGGAGGTGTGACTGGAGGTATGGTGTTGTGACTGTAGGTTAATCGAAGGTGTGACTGTAGGTGTGGTGAAGGTATGATTGGAGGGGTGGCTGGAGGTGAGGCGGAGGTGTGACTGTAGGTGTGGTGGAAGTGTGACTGTAGGTGTGGTGGGGGTGTCACTGGAGGTGTGGTGTTGTGACTGTAGGTATAGCAAAGGTGTGACTGTAGGTGTGGTGGAAGTGTGACTGGAGGTGTGGTGTTGTGACTGTAGGTATAGCGAAGGTGTGACTGTAGTTGTGGTGGAGGTATGATTGAAGGTGAGGCGGAGGTGTGACTGTAGGTGTGGTGGAGGTGTGACTGGAGGTGTGGTAGAGGTGTGGTAGAGGTGTGGCTGGAGGTGTAGTGAAGGTGTGACTGTAGATGTGGTTGAGGTATGATTGGAGGTGTGGCTGGAGGTGTGGTAGAGGTGTGGCTGGAGGTGTAGTGAAGGTGGGACTGTAGATGTGGTGCAGGTATGATTGGAGGTGTTGCGGAGGTGTGACTGTAGGTGTGGCTAGAGGTGTAGTTAAGGTGTGACTGGAGCTGTAGCGAAGGTGTGACTGTAGATGTGGTGCAGGTATGATTGGAGGTGTGGCTGGAGGTGTGACTGGAGGTGTAGCAAAGGTGTGACTGTAGATGTGGTGCAGATATGATTGGAGGTGTGGCTGGAGGTGTTGCGAAGGTGTGACTGTAGGTGTAGTGAACTTGTGACTGGAGGTGTAGCGAAGGTGTGACGGTAGATGTGGTGCAGGTATGATTGGAGGTGTGGCTGGAGGTGTGACTGGAGGTGTGGCTGGAGGTGTAGTTAAGGTGTGACTGTAGGTGTAGTGAAGGTGTGACTGTAGGTGTGGTGGAAGTGTGACTGGAGGTGTGGAGTGAGTATGATGGTGTTTTGATGTTTTCCTGGTAAAATGTGTCTCTTTCTATCCTCAGAGATATTTAATTGTATGAGTGAATCCATCTTGATTGGAGGCGTGGTGGAGGAGTGACTAGAGGTGTGATTGAAGGTGTGACTGGAGGTATGGTGAAGGTGTGACTGGAGGTATGGTGACGGTGTGGCTGGAGGTGTAATGAAGGTATGGCTGGAGGTGTAGTGAAGGTGTGGCTAGGGGTGTGGTAAAGGTGTGACTCTAGGTGTGGCTGGGGGTGTGGGGAAAGTGTGACAGTAGGTGTGGTTGGAAGTATGGTGAAGGTGTGACTGTAGGTCTGGTGGATGTATGATTGAAGGTGTGGCTGGAGGTATGATTGGAGGTGTGCAGTGAGTATGACTTGAAACATGATGGTGTGCTGATATTTTCCTGGTAAAATGTGTCTCTTTCTATCTTCAGAGATATATTTCATTGTACGAGGAATCATTGATTGGAGTTGTGGTGGAGGAGTGACTAGGTGTGGTTGAAAGTGTGATTGTAGGTTTGGCTGGAGGTGTGGTGAAGGTGTGACTGGAGGTGTGGTTGGGATTGTGGTGAAGGTGTGACTGTAGGTGTGGCTGGAGGGGTGATAAAGGTTTGACTATGTGGGGTGAAGGTGTGACAGTAGGTGTGGCTGGGGGTGTGGTGAAGGTGTGACTGTAGGTGTGGCTGTGGGTGTGGTTGAAGGTATGGTAAAGGTGTGATGGTATGGTGAAGGTGTGACTGTAGGTCTGGTGGATGTATGATTTAAGGTGTGACTGGAGATGTGGCTGGAAGCGTGGTAGAGGAATAATTGGAGGTGTGCAGTGAGTATGACTTAAAGCATGATGGTGTGCTGATGTTTTGTCTCTTTCTATCCTCAGAGATATTTCATTGTATGAGGAATCATTCTTGATTGGAGTTGTGGTGGAGGAGTGACATGAGGTGTGGTGAAGGTGTGGCTGGAGGGGTGGTGAAGGTTTGATTGAATGTGGGGTGAAGGTGTGACGGTAGGTGTGGCTGGAGGTGTGGTGAAGGTGTGGCTGGAGGTGTAGTGAAGGTATGGTTGGAGGTGTAGTGAAGGTGTGGCTAGAGGTGGGGTTGGAGGTGTGGTGAAGGTGTGGCTGGAGGTGGGGTTGGAGGTGTGGTGAAGGTGTGCCTGGAGGTATGGTGATGGTGGGGCTGGAGGTGTAGTGAAGGTGTGGCTGGAGGTGTAGTGAAGGTGTGGCTGGAGGTGGGGTTGGAGGTGTGGTGAAGGTGTGCTTGGAGGTGTGGTGGAGGTATGATTGGAGTTGTGGAGTCAGTATGACTTGAAGCATGATGATGTTTTGATATTTTCCTGGTAAAATGTGTCTCTTTCTATCCTCAGAGATATTTCCTTGTATGAGTGAATTGGTCTGATTTCTCCATTGCCTGACGTCCTCCTCCCTCCATTTTGTAGCGCACACCAGTCCGGCGTTCCTACACTGTGATCGGAATATTACTCGAGCTGCCCAGGGCTACTCCTGTCTCGCAAGTCGGTTCAATAAAGGAAGTCTGACAATACATTGGGGGGGAGGGGATGACCTGGAGCCTCATGTTCCATCCTGTCACTCAGGGTTCCAGCTGAGTTCTCTGTAAAATCAATTAGGGCCTTCCCATGGAGATGGGACCCCCACAGGCATTGTTAGGTTGTTTAATCACTGTAAACTAGGGCGGCCATGTGTGGGACATGCAGACACTGGAGGGGACTGTGCATCCCCTGAATGGAGGTTACTGGGCCAGAGGAGACCCTGAGGGCAGAACATCAGACAGTGTTCCTCTGTTACCCTTGACTGAAGCCCCGAGCTGTCTTCTGCTGCAGACAAACAAGCCTTTTACTACCCCGGCCAGTTCATCCCCTGCCTCGTGTTCCACCGAAATATTCCTACTCTGCAACACTGGCCTCAATTCACGGAGCATTATCAAACGTTTATCAAACACTTTATCAAACGTTTGATAATTTACCTCATGGGTAAAATCTCATTTTAAATTCACTAAGGTGTTATATATTTATCGAATGTTTTACCGATAAAACGTTCAAAACATATATAACACCTTAGTGAATTCAAAATGAGATTTTACCCATGAGGTAAATTATCAAACGTTTGATAAAGTGTTTGATAAACGTTTGATAATGCTCCGTGAATTGAGGCCAAATATGTTCAAGATTCATCATACTCTGAGCAGAGACGTTGCCAAACCTTCCTCTAAGAGTTTCTATAAAAGTTGCCCAGCAGCAGTGAGATCAAAAAACAAATTACAGCTTCCTCCATGGGACAGAATATCAACTTTAAAGTGTAACTGTCGGCATTAAATTAAAAATCAATTCTTTATTTTTACCTGGTAAACAAGTAATAAGGATGCTTACCAGGCAATCCAAAAGTTAAAATCACTATTACCGTACTTTTCTTGTTGATAAATGATCATTCCCCAGTTTACCTGATTTTTATTTGGCACACACACAATTTGGTACACAAAAAGGAAGTTGCAGGGCAAGCTGGGTTGTCCTTTTTTTCCTTCTCTACTTTCCCCTCAGACTTAAAGAGACACTGAAGCGAAAAAAAAATTATGATATTATGATTTGTATGTGTAGTACAGCTAAGAAATAAAACATTAAGATCAGATCAGTCTAATTGTTTACAGTACAGGAACAGTTAAGAAACTCCAGTTGTTATCTCTATGCAAAAAAGCCATTAAGCTCTACGACTTTCAAAGTAGTGGAGAGGGCTGTTTTCTGACTTTGATTATCTCAACTGTTATTGAACTATTTACTTTTTTTCTGCCAGAGGAGAGGTCATTAGTTCACAGACTGCTCTGAAAGAATAATTTTGAATGCTGAGTGTTGTGTAATCTGAACATATTATAGAATAATGCAATGTTAGAAATAACACTATATTCCTTAAAAAAAAAAATGGGAATATTATCTTTGCTGCTAACGTTCTAGTAATTATTCATAGTACACAACCAATTCATTATATCATATATTTTTTTTTCGCTTCAGTGTCTCTTAAGGACCAGCTAACGCCCATAGGCGTCAGCAGGTCTTAAGTGGGTTACCATGGAAACGGGCGCTCGATTGAGCGGCCTTTCCGTGTCAGTTCACGGAGGGTTTCTCCGTGAACAGCCGGAGAGCTGCCGATCGCGGCTCGCCAGCAAAATGTAAACACGCGGGGAAGAACTCCCCGAAGTTTACATCATACGGCGCTGCTGCGCAGCAGCGCCGTAGAGCAGATCGGCGATTCCCGGCCTCTGATTGGCCGGGGATCGCCTCTTTCCCTCCTGTTTTCCCCTCCCACACCTCTGTTCCTCTCTGATTGGCCAATATTTCTCATGCTGAGACAGTGCACTATCTATAGTGAAGGGCAGGGGCGTAGCAATAGAGGTTGCGAACGCATCGGGGCCCTTGGGCCAGAGGGGCCCAAAGGACCCTCCCTCAACTACAGTATTAGCTCTCTATTGGTCCTGTGCTCATAATCCGCTCGGCGGATCGTTCAGAAACAGCCTTATCAGTCCGCCGACAGCTTGTACACACGCGCTACTGCCGGCTAAGAGTCTGCCCAGCGGGAGGGTCTGACGGACCTGTCGTTGGCGGCCGTAGTGCGTGTGTACGCACCTTTAAAAGACAAAGACAAACACTTATATAGCGCTTTTCTCCTGGCAGACTCAAAGCGCCATAGCTACAGCCACTAGGACGCACTCTATAGGCAGTAGCAGTGTTAGGGAGACTTGCCTAAGGTCTCCTGCTGAATAGGTGCTGGCTTACTGAACAGGCAGAGCCGAGATTCGAACCCTGGTCTCCCATGTCAGAGGCAGAGCCCTTAACCATTACACTATCCAGCCACTTTTTAGGTTCAATCAACAGAACAGGCGGGTGCTGCCCTGGAAGATGTGCATAATTTCACTTGCCAAGTGCAAGTTCAGCTCTCAGGAGTGGACCAGAAGAGATCGCTAAATAAGCCAGACATCTAACTAGGGAGTCACTTCGCCGAACATAGCTTCAGCGGATCATAACTTTTAAAAGAACCAAAGCTTTAGTGAAAGTATAGATTAGATTTCATCTTACTGAAGTGTCCAGTCCAGTGATGGTGGTCTCCTTACCTCTATCACTGGGAGATCAGGCAGCTAGGGGGGGAAGAGGGGGCAGCTGGGAGGGAGAGGGGGAAGGTGGTAGCGAGAGGGGAAGGTGGTAGCGAGAGGGGCAGGTGGTAGCGAGAGGGGCAGGTGGTAGCGAGAGGGGCAGTGGCGTAGCTAAAGAGCTGTGGGCCCGGATGTAAGTTTTATATTGGGCCCCCACAAGCACTCTATACATAACCAGGGACGGATCTAGGGGGAGGGGGGTGGGGGCAGACGGGTCTCTTGCCCCAGGCACAGTTTGTTGAATTGTTAAAAAGGCAGCAAAATTTGGATGGGGAATGGCAGTTTAGGCGCCAAAACCTGATCTTTAGGCACCAAAACCTGACCTTTAGGCGCCAAAACTGAATGGGGAATGGCTGTTTAGGTGCCAAAACCTGACCTTTAGGCGCCAAAACTGAATGGGGAATGGCAGTTTAGGCGCCAAAACCTGACCTTAGGTGCCAAAACCTGACCTGGCCCCAGGCGCAACTTGGTCAAGAATCCGTCCCTGTACATAACAATTGAAACGGCGCACCAAATCCTGCCAAAGGACAACCACAGTGTCAGAGGTGCAAGAAGGGGAAGGGGAACAGCCTATATGGGAGGTGGGGGCGAGTTTGGTGGAGGGCTCGCAGTCTGTATAGGAGGTGGGGGCGAGTTTGGTGGAGGGCTCGCAGTCTGTATGGGTGATTAGAATTTGGGGGCTGTTATCCTTATTCTTCGCTTGGTTTGGCTTGTGATTGGAGCGGAGCACCTCCAGGCCTCGCTTCATCTGCCGCCATTCTTCATAACTCAGTGAGCCGTGACTCCAAAATCACCTTATTGTAATGTGGATTTGCTGTGTGATTGCCGCTGCTTTCCTGCTGAGAATATTCATGCATTAACCCCTTCCAACCCGCATCCTCAGAGGGTCCGCCGCCTTTCCGAAGCCCTCAGCCAAGCGTTTCCCTTCACCCTTCTGCGTTGTCAGATGCCCCTTGCCCCTGTGAGGACTCCGACCATCTAATGAAAGTACACCTCAAGTTATAACAATTACTGTTATTTTCACACACTATTCCTTGCTTTCAATCTACTCTGAACGTTCAAATCTGCTTTTTCTGAGGCCGGTTTCACACTGCTAACAAATGCGGTGGGATGAACACAGGAGGTCGGACAACACTAGACTCCTGTGCGTAGTACAGAGATCAGCATGGCTTTTGTATGCGCAATATTCTGCATTCATTGCCTCAGCTGGGGGCACTGAGCACAGCTGACAGGGCTCCCGGTGTCACCCCCCCCACACCATCATGGTGATACCCAAAGCGGCCCGCCACCTGCCGCTTCCCCCCCCCCCCAGGTACGCCACTGACTAGTTTTATCTACCACCAGGCTGCTCAGAAGAAACAGCACCTCCTGCTGTCAGTGGAGGACTTTTACAAGCAACACCTTTGTGCTTAGATGACCAGACACACACATGGCTAGATCAGGACGGAAAGGTAATCACCACACTTCCATCCTATTTTCCTTCCTTTATGCATACCTCCCAACTGTTTGAGATGAGAAAGAGGGACACTTAAGCCACGACCCTGTCACACCCCTGATCACACCCCCGTCACGCCCCTAGTCACGCATACCATGAAGATTTCATAAGAAAAATATGTTTTTATAATTCAAATCCCACTGGTCCTTTCTATCCTGGTTCAATTTCCGTCATATTAACATTTTAAAATTAGTAATATAACAATTTAAAGGATGGAAATAAAGTTTAGAGTCAAGCAAACACATTTTTTTAGTATAGAAATATATATATTTACATAGAAAGTACACACAAAGACAAAGTCCTGAAAGAGGGACAAATGAGGAGGAAAGAGGGACAGAGGGACAGGGCTCCCAAAGAGGGACTGTCCCACCAAAAGAGGGACAGTTGGGAGCTATGTTTATGTGACTAGCCGCTCTGTGTAATGACCTCATCCACATTAGCTATGGTTTTTTGGCACCCCCACCTGCAAGATGTGCCCTAGGCACCTGCCTCCTTTGCCTATGCCCAAAAATGCCCTTGTTTACCTGTGATGTGTGACAGATTTACACATGACTAAATAACTTTAGAATTTTTGTACCTATACAATACCTATAGAATACATTTCTGAGTGTTAATATTCCCAAACTGCCTTGCTCGGAAGATCTTTGCATTCGTGGAGGGAAAAAAAAAACCCTGAACACCTAATATAGATAAACGTAGAAAAAAAATAGTTTGTAAATGAGCACATAAGCCTGGCGCCAAGTATTCCGTATGGACAGAAGAGTCAGCCCTACGCAGTGCTGACACTGAACTCTGCCTGAACTATCATGTAACTCAATTGTAATGTACAACATAAAACACATGGCCAGGACTGCCGCTGCAGATAACAGCCCTGCTGATGTCATACTGTTCCTATCCTCCTGTGACGAGGCAGAGGCTCTGAGGTCACGGATGACACAATAACCAAAATATACACTGCCATTCAAACCTTTACCTCCTGCAGAGGGATGCACAAGGGCAGAGGTAGCACAAAGAGACAAAAGAAGGCACAAAGAGGCACAGAAGGATGCACCGGGGGGGAGTGGGGGCAGAGGGAGGCACAGGGGGACAGAGGAGGCACAGGGGGATAGAAGGAGGAAGAGGGGGGCATAGATGGCACAGGGGATTGAATGAGGCACAAAGAAACAGAAGGAGGCACAGCGAGACAGAAGAAGGCACAGTAAGAGTAAGGGTACGTTTCCACTTGTGCGGCGCGATTTGCTCGCGGAAAACGCGTCAACGAATCCGCATACGGTTGCGGATTCGTTGACGTTTTCATGCGGATTTTCAACGCGATTTTAACCATGTCAATGCCGGCAAGCATTGACATGGGTTTTTGAACGAAATCGCGCGCGGAAACGCCGGGAAAACCGCAAGACTCAAGTGCTTGCGGTTTTCCTATTTAGTTACATGACCGACGATTCACGTGCGGCGTGCGAATTCTGACGGCTCTGCTGTGCAGATTTTTTCTGCAGAGCGAGCCGCACAGAATTCCTGACAAGTGGAAACGGCGCCATCCACTAGTATTGTTTGAGCGAATCTGCATGCAGGAAACGCATGCAGATTCGCTCTAGTGGAAACGAGCCCTAAGACAGAGGGATGCACGGGGAGGGAGGGGGCAGAAATAGCACAAAGGTTCACAGAAGGAGGCACAGGGGGATAGAAGGAGGCACGAGGGAGGAGAGATGGCACTGGGGACAGAAGGAGGCACAAGGAGACAAAAGGAGGCACAAAGGAGGACCAAAGGAGACACAGTAAGACAGAGGGATGCACGAGGGCAGAAGTAGCACAAGGGAACAGAAGGGGCACAAAGGGACAGAAGGTGATACAAAGGGGTACAGAAGGAGGCACAGGGGACACAAAGAGGCGCAGAGGACAGAAGGAGGCACGGAAGAGGGGGCAGAGGTGGCAGGGGGGACTGAAGGAGGCTCAAGGAGACAGAAGGAGGCAGAAAGGGAGACAGGAGGTGGCACAAAGGGGGATAGAAGGAGGCATGGGAGAGGGGGCAGGGGGGACTGAAAAAGACTCAAGGAGACAGAAGGAGGCACAAAGGGCGACAGAAGGAGGCACAAAGGTGGACATGCGCACAGCTGAGTGTTGCGGATTGCGCAGACAGAGCTGTGGTAATTTCTGTGAGCGTTGCAGATTGCACAGAGCTGTGGCCATTTCTGTGAGTGTTGCGGATTGCGCAGAGCTGTGGTAATTTCTGTGAGCGTTGCGGATTGCGCACAGCTGTGGTAATTTCTGTGAGTGTTGCGGATTGCGCACAGCTGTGGTAATTTCTGTGAGCGTTGCAGATTGCACAGAGCTGTGGCCATTTCTGTGAGTGTTGCGGATTGCGCAGAGCTGTGGTAATTTCTGTGAGCGTTGCGGATTGCGCACAGCTGTGATAATTTCTGTGAGTGTTGCGGATTGCGCAGACAGAGCTGTGATAATTTCTGTGAGCGTTGCGGATTGCGCACAGCTGTGGTAATTTCTGTGAGTGTTGTGGATTGCGCAGACAGAGCTGTGGTAATTTCTGTGAGTGTTGCGGATTGTGCACAGCTGTGGTAATTTCTGTGAGCGTTGCGGATTGCGCAGAGCTGTGATAATTTCTTGCAGCGTCGTGGATTGCGCAGAGCTGTGGTAATTTCTGTGAGTGTTGCGGATTGCGCAGAGCTGTGGTAGTTTCTGTGAGCGTTGCGGATTGCGCAGACAGAGCTGTGGTAATTTCTGTGAGCGTTACGGATTGCGTACAGCTGTGGTAATTACTGTGAGTGTTGCGGATTGCGCAGACAGAGCTGTGGTCATTTCTGTGAGTGTTGCGGATTGCGCACAGCTGTGGTAATTTCTGTGAGTGCTGCAGATTGCGCACAGCTGTGGTAATTTCTGTGAGTGTTGCGGATTGCGCAGACAGAGCTGTGATAATTTATATGTGCGTTGCGGATTGCGCACAGCTGCGGTAATTTCTGTGAGTGTTGCGGATTGCGCAGACAGAGCTGTGGTAATTTCTGTGCGTGTTGCAGATTGCGCAGAGCTGTGGTAATTTCTGTGAGTGTTGCGGATTGTGCACAGCTGTGGTAATTTCTGTGAGCGTTGCGGATTGCGCAGAGCTGTGATAATTTCTTGCAGCGTCGTGGATTGCGCAGAGCTGTGGTAATTTCTGTGAGTGTTACGGATTGCGCAGAGCTGTGGTAGTTTCTGTGAGCGTTGCGAACTGCGCAGACAGAGCTGTGGCAATTTCTGTGAGCGTTACGGATTGCGTACAGCTGTGGTAATTACTGTGAGTGTTGCGGATTGTGCAGACAGAGCTGTGGTAATTTCTGTGAGTGTTGCGGATTGCGCAGAGCGGTGGTAATTTCTGTGAGTGTTGCGGATTGCGCAGAGCTGTGGTAATTTATGTGAGTGTTGCGGATTGCGCAGAGCTGTGGTCATTTCTGTGAGCGTTGCGGATTGCGCAGAGCTGTGGTAATTTCTGTGAGTGTTGCGGATTGCGCAGAGCTGTGATCATTTCTGTGAGCGTTGCGGATTGCGCAGAGCTGTGGTAATTTCTGTGAGCATTGCGCAGAGCTGTGGTAATTTCTGTGTCACGGATTGCGCACAGCTGTGGTAATTTCTGTGAGTGTCACGGATTGCGCACAGCTGTGGTAATTTCTGTGAGTGTCGCGGATTGCGCACAGCTGTGGTAATTTTTGTGAGTGTTGCGGATTGCGCAGAGCTGTGGTAATTTCTGTGAGCGTTGCAGATTGCACAGAGCTGTTGTAATTTCTGTGAGCGTTTCTGATTGCACAAAGCTGTGGTAATTTCTGTGAGCGTTGCGGATTTTGCAGAGCTGTGGTTATTTCTGTGAGCGTTGCGGATTGCGCAGAGCTGTGGTAATTTCTGTGAGCGTTGTGGATTGCGCAGAGCTGTGGTGATTTCTGTGAGCGTCACGGATTGTGCAGAGCTGTGGTAATTTCTGTGAGTGTCGCGGATTGCGCAGAGCTGTGGTAATTTCTGTGAGCGTTGCAGATTGCGAAGAGCTGTGGTAATTTCTGTGAGCGTTGCGGATTGCGCAGAGCTGTGGTAATTTCTGTGAGTGTTGCGGATTGCGCACAGCTGTGGTAATTTCTGTGAGCGTTGCGGATTGCGCACAGCTGCGGTAATTTCTGTGAGCGTTGCGGATTGCGCAGAGCTGTGGTAATTTTTGTGAGCGTTGCGGATTGCGCAGAGCTGTGGTAATTTCTGTGAGGGTTGCGGATTGTGCAGAGCTGTGGTAATTTCTGTGAACGTTGCGGATTGCGCACAGCTGCGGTAATTTCTGTGAGGATTGCGCAGAGCTGTGGTAATTTCTGTGAGCGTTATGGATTGCGCAGCGCTGTGGTGATTTCTGTGAGTGTTGCGGATTGCACAGAGCTGTGGTAATTTCTGTGAGCGTTGCGGATTGCGCAGAGCTGTGGTAATTTCTGTGAGCGTTGCGGATTGCACAGAGCTGTGGTAATTCCTGTGAGTGTTGCGGATTGCGCAGAGCTGTGGTAATTTCTGTGAGGGTTGCGGATTGCGCAGAGCCGTGGTAATTTCTGTGAACGTTGCGGATTGCGCACAGCTGCGGTAATTTCTGTGAGGATTGTGGATTGCGCAGAGCTGTGGTAATTTCTGTGAGCGGTATGGATTGCGCAGAGCTGTGGTAATTTCTGTGAGTGTTGCGGATTGCACAGAGCTGTGGTAAATTCTGTGAGCGTTATGGATTGCACAGAGCTGTGGTAATTTCTGTGAGCATTGCGGATTGCGCAGAGCTGTGGTAATTTCTGTGAGCGTTGTGGATTGCGCAGAGCTGTGGTAATTTCTGGCCAGTCGTTAGTCATTTGCTGATTTAGCGTAGCTGCTGCTGTTGCTCTTTGGATATGCTTGAGCTGCTAGAAGAGGATGCTGACCTATTAGTGTCCCGGAGAGGATATAGGCAGCACTGTGTGGACACGTCTATCCCATGTTAGCGTGACACCGGCCCCCGAGTATCACAGGGCCAGGAAGCAGGGACCTGCCACAGACACGCAGATCTTCCTGCAGGGAAGGGGAGGTAATTGTGCCTCGCACCTCCAGCATTTCCTCTGTAACCTTGTCTTCTGTATGGCGGTCAGTCAGAGTGCTGACTCAGGGCTGCACTGATGACAGCTACTATGTGACCCTGGGATGCAAAGCTGCGTACTCCCAAACTGGAAACACCCTCCATATTAATTCATAGCTCCCAACTGTCCCTCTTTTGGAGGGACAGTCCCTCTTTGGGAGTCCTGTCCCTCTGTCCCTCTTTTCTCCTCAATTGTCCCTCTTTCATGACTTTGTCCCTCTTTCTATGTAAATATATATATATTTCTCTACTAAAAAAATGTGTTTGACTCTAAACTTTATTCCCATGCTTTAAATTGATATATTACTCATTTTAAAATGTAGATATGAAGGAAAATGAACCAGGATAGAAAGACCCAGTGTGGTTTTAATTATAAAACAACATATTTTTTCTTATGAAATATTGTATATGGTATGTGTGACTAGGGGTGTGACGGGATCAGGGCTGTGGCAGGGGCGTGGCTTAAGTGTCTCTCTCATCACAAAAAGGTGGGAGGTATGGTAATTATTATTATTTATAAAGTGCTGAAATATTATGCAACACTGTAAAGGGGAGGAGATTCCAAACATGAAATACAATCATCTAAGCATTATGGACGGGGAAGAGGACTTGTCCCACCAGGCTTACAATCCAAGAGGTGGGGGAACACAGGATACAGTAGGAGGAAAGAGGACCTGTCCCATCAGGGTACACACTAAAATGAGATTTTCTGGGTACACACTAAAATGAGATTTTCTGGTCGATTTACTGTCAGTTCGATTGTTTCCAACATGTCCGATTTGCTTTCCGATCGATTTCCGAGCATTTTCGATCGGAAAATGCTCGGGAATGGATCAGGAAGGAAACCGAAATGTTGGAAATAATCGATCTGACAGTAAATCGACCAGAAAATCTCATAGTGTGTACCCAGCATAAGAGGTGAGGGAATACAGGATACAGTAGGAGGGAAGAGGACCTGTCCCATCAGGCTTACTATCTAAGAGGTGAGGGAACACAGGATACAGTAGGAGGGAAGAGGACCTGTCCCATCAGGCTTACAATGTAAGAGGTGGGGGAACACAGGATACAGTAGGAGGGAAGAGGACCTGTCCCATCAGGCTTACAATGTAAGAGGTGAGGGAACACAGGATACAGTAGGAGTGAAGAGGACCTGTCCCATCAGGCTTACAATCTAAGAGGTGAGGGAACACAGGATACAGTAGGAGGGAAGAGAACCTGTCCCATCAGGCTTACAATCTAAAGCTGGCCATACACTGGCCCGATTTACCGCCGTTTCGACAGCAGATTCGATCACTGGGATCGAATCTGCTGCCAATCGTTCGCGCTACACGCCGAATTTCGATTCATTTCGTCCGATCCCGTCGATCGCGCCGTGCGGAAAATTACCGTCGATCGCCCGCGGGTAAAGAGCGCATCGCTAGCGGCGTTCGAGTGCCCGACGACCGACGCAATAGAGCCCGCATACATTACCTGCTCCGCCGGCGCGACTGCCCCCGCTCGTCTACGCTCTTCTCCGCTCTGGTCTCTGGCATGCCTTCACTTATTCCTGCCCGGCAGGAAGTTTAAACAGTAGAGGGCGCTCTACTGTTTAAACTTCCTGCCGGGCAGGAAGAAGTGAAGCATGCTGGAGCCGGAGACTAGAGCGGAGACGGAGAAGAGCGGAGAGAGACCCGGGAGTCGTGCCGGCGGAGCAGGTAATGTATGCGGGGGGAACAGCGGCAGCAGCACCACCACCACAACAGATTGTGATCGGTTTCAGGCTGAAATCGGTTCACAATCTGTTTGCAGTAAAGGTAGCCATACGATCCCTCTCTGATCAGATTCGATCAGATAGGGATCTGTCTGTTGGTCGATCTAATGGCAAATCAACCAGTGTATGGCCACCTTTAGAGGTGAGGGAACACAGGATACAGTATGAGGGGAAGAGGACCTGTCCTATCAGGCTTACAATATAAAATGTGAGGGAACACAGGATACAGTAGGAGGGAAGAGGACCTGTCCCATCAGGCTTACAATATAAAAGGTGAGGGAACACAGGATACAGTAGGAGGGAAGAGGACCTGTCCTATCAGGCTTACAATGTAAGAGCTGAGGGAACACAGGATACAGTAGGAGGGAAGAGGACCTGTCCCATCAGGCTTACAATCTAAGAGGTGAGGGAACACAGGATACAGTATGAGGGGAAGAGGACCTGTCCCATCAGGCTTACATTCTAAGAGGTGAGGGAACACAGGATACAGTAGGAGGGAAGAGGACCTGTCCCATCAGGCTTACATTCTAAGAGGCGAGGGAACACAGGATACAGTATGAGGGGAAGAGGACCTGTCCCATCAGGCTTACAATCTAAGAGGTGAGGGAACACAGGATACAGTATGAGGGGAAGAGGACCTGTCCCATCAGGCTTACAATCTAAGAGGTGAGGGAACACAGGATACAGTAGGAGGGGAAGAGGACCTGTCCCATCAGGCTTACAATCTAAGAGGTGAAGGAACACAGGATACAGTATGAGGGGAAGAGGACCTGTCCCATCAGGCTTACATTCTAAGAGGTGAGGGAACACAGGATCAGTGGTGCTCAGCAGAGCTCGAATATTCGAGTAGCTTGAATATTCGAGCTCTTTTCCAGCTATTCGAGCTCGGTATTCGAGCTCCGAATAGCTGTAGCTATTCGAATGGGCTATTCGAGTACACTCGAATAGCCCATTCACTATTCGAGCTATTCGAGCAAAACGGCGCTATTCGAGCTCGGTACCGAGCTCGAATAGCGTCATAGCCCAGATTGATGTCCTTAGAGCCAATCAGAGGGCTCCCAGGCCCTCTGACGGCAGCCAATCACAGAGGGGGACCCTGGCCAGCCCCTACCCTATAAATAGCGGCCGCCATGTTAGGTTTCTCCGTGCTTGCCTGAGACTTGTACAGAGAGAGAGTTGCTCCTTTGTGCTTTGGCTTAGCAAGAGCTCTATTGTGGTCATTTACCTAGCGTTTTTGCTCACATACACCTCCTATACACACCTATATTGTTGTTAGTTAGTTAGACATTGTATTTTAGTTAGTAGCTTTTGTGTTACATAGAGACAGGCCAGCTGCTGCAGGCTTACAGCTTTAGGCCTCAGGGCCTTGCCTGTGTGGGCAGCTGTCCTCCTGTCCTCTGTTTATTTCTCTCTATTCTATACCAGTATTTCTGCTGTCCTTTACTACTGATTGTATTAGTATTGTAGTTATATACTGTAACTGTACTAGGACACTCACTGTCACTGTTCATAGGCTACTAGCTGCTCCTGCGTGTGTGCACTCACTTTCTGTGTACACACTACACACACTCTATTTCCTTCTGATAACTGATTGATTATTGTAATTGATTATTGTAATTAGTTAGTTGTACTTACTGTTACTACTTACTGTACTAGGAGTCTAGGACACTCAGTCACTGTTCATAGGCTACTAGCTCCTGCGTGTGTGCACTCACTGTCTGTGTACACACTACACACACTCTATTTCCTTCTGATAACTGATTGATTATTGTAATTAGTTAGTTGTACTTACTGTTACTACTTACTGTACTAGGAGTCTAGGACACTCAGTCACTGTTCATAGGCTACTAGCTCCTGCGTGTGTGCACTCACTGTCTGTGTACACACACTACACACACTCTATTTCCTTCTGATAACTGATTGATTATTGTAATTAGTTAGTTGTTTGTACTTACTGTTACTACTTACTCTTACTGTACTAGGAGTCTAGGACACTCAGTCACTGTTCATAGGCTACTAGCTCCTGCGTGTGTGCACTCACTGTCTGTGTACACACACTACACACACTCTATTTCCTTCTGATAACTGATTGCTTATTGTAATTAGTTAGTTGTACTTACTGTTACTACTTACTCTTACTGTACTAGGAGTCTAGGACACTCAGTCACTGTTCATAGGCTACTAGCTCCTGCGTGTGTGCACTCACTGTCTGTGTACACACACTACACACACTCTATTTCCTTCTGATAACTGATTGCTCATTGTAATTAGTTAGTTGTACTTACTGTTACTACTTACTCTTACTGTACTAGGAGTCTAGGACACTCAGTCACTGTTCATAGGCTACTAGCTCCTGCGTGTGTGCACTCACTGTCTGTGTACACACACTACACACACTCTATTTCCTTCTGATAACTGATTGCTTATTGTAATTAGTTAGTTGTACTTACTGTTACTACTTACTCTTACTGTACTAGGAGTCTAGGACACTCAGTCACTGTTCATAGGCTACTAGCTCCTGCGTGTGTGCACTCACTGTCTGTGTACACACACTACACACACTCTATTTCCTTCTGATAACTGATTGCTTATTGTAATTAGTTAGTTGTACTTACTGTTACTACTTACTCTTACTGTACTAGGAGTCTAGGACACTCAGTCACTGTTCATAGGCTACTAGCTCCTGCGTGTGTGCACTCACTGTCTGTGTACACACACTACACACACTCTATTTCCTTCTGATTACTGATTGATTATTGTAATTAGTTAGTTGTACTTACTGACTGTTACTACTTACTTACTTACTGTACTAGGGACACTCACTCAGTCACTGTTCATAGGCTAGCTCCTGCGCGTGTTTGCGCGTGCGTGCACTCACTGTCTGTAGTGTACACACACTAAATTTACTTGTGATTACTACTGATTATTGTAACTGCTAGTTGTACTTCCTGACTGTTACTACTTACTTACTGTACTAGGGACACTCACTCAGTCACCTCACCCACCAACCCACTCCATTAAAGTACCCCACTTTTCACCCGCCCTTTTAAAAAACTTTTGTCTATACGCCCAAAACATCGAAGATGTCTGGAATTGGCAGCCAGCGCGGTTTGGGCAAGGGGAAGGGCAGCAAGGGAATCAGGAGGAGAGGGAGCAGCATTGTGGCAGGCCGCGGCCGCGCCACCATGCACAGTTCTGCAGCAGCAGCAGCAGCGTCAGTGGCTAACATTCCTCCCATAGCCACTGGCCGTGGACGCCTTGGGCGCCGCCCAGCAGGAGCATCTGCAACTCACGCTGCAGAGACACAGCAGCAGCAGCGTGTAGCACCTGCTCCGATTTTCCTCCAGCCGGGTCGGAAACGTCCCATTGAGGAAAAGCATGCAGACACTGTGGTGCAACTCATGACGGAGGATGAGCAGCCCGCCATCAGCTCTGCATCCGAGGCCTCCACCCTCACCACCACCACCACCACCCCTGTTCGCAGCAGCCGCCCAGCAGGGTCTGGGGAGGAGGCCAGTTCACCGTCACTCGCCGACCTGTCATTCAGCAGTCTTTTGACCCCAGGCATCATGAGTAAATTGTCTGCTGTTGTTGGCGATCTTGAGGAGGAGATGCTGATGGGCACTTTGGGGGATGAGGGATTGGACAGCAAGACTGTGGCGACAGTCAAGCAGCCCATCCATGCATCAGGAGAGGAGTTTGGGGGGTCATCATCGCAGCAGGACATGTTTCAGGAGGGGGAGGATGATGATGACCCGGTGACAGACAGAGACTGGGTGCCACCACCTCCAGGGGATGTCGTCCTCAGCAGCTCTGAGGAGGAGGAGGAGGATGCGCTTGTGGGCCTTGCAAGGAGGCGCATCATTGCAAGCATTGGCAGCAGTAGGCAGGTCCCACAGCCTGCTGGTGTCTCAGGCTCAGCATCAGCAGCAGCAGCATCTGCCAGTACCACCACCAGCCGCACCCAAGCCCCCCCCCCAACCACCACAGGGAGACAGGCAGCAGCGCTTCCATGCCGTAGGGGGATGTTTCTGTCACCAATCTGGCGATATTTCACCATGCCCACTGTGTACAGCAAGTACGCCACTTGCAACCACTGTCAGCGGAAGTTGAGCAGAGGTGCAGACCCCTTAAAGTTCAGCACCAGCTCGCTCATCAACCACCTTGCTGCGAAACATTTCCACCAGCATGAGGAGTTCCAGAGGCTGAAGGCATCTGGTGCTGGCAGTGGCACCACACCCATCACTGCACAGCCTTCAGCAGCAGCAGCAGCAGCAACAGCAGCCACCCGCCCTCCTGCTCCTCCAGCAGCACCAGCAGGAGTGCGGAAACGCACTGCTCCTCCCCCCTCTGCAACTCCTGCCGCCGACACTGAGGCCTGTTCTGGCAGCCAGTCCTCAGTGGCCTCCTCCACTGTGTCTGTTGATTCCCGTGCCAGCAAAAGGCCACGCCAGAGCCTTTTGAGCGAGTCCTTCCAGGGGGTGGTTAGGGCTCTGCCTCCCAGCAGCCGTCGCGTGCGGCAGCTGAACGGCTTGCTGGCACGGGCCATGTGCTCCCAACTCCTGCCGTACACGCTCGTGCAGGAGGGGAGCGACATTCGTGCGCTGCTTGCTTGCGCAGCCCCAGACTGGCAGCTCCCCAGAAGACACTTTTTCTCCCGCAAGGCCATTCCTGCACTGCACCGCTTTGTGATGGCCAATGTGGAGCGAGGGCTGGAGCACGCGGTTGGTGAAAGGGTCCACGTCACCATGGACTCCTGGAGCAGCCGCTTCGGGACAGGCCGCTACCTGTCCTTCACTGTCCACTGGGTCAGCTTGGTGGAAGGGGGTGAGGATGGGAGAGCAGCAGCGGGCACAGCAGCAGCAGCAACACAGTGGGTGGTGCCACCCCGCAGGGTCAGGGGAACTGCAGCAGGTTCCCCTGATCCTCTGCCATCCTCCGGCACACCTGGCCAAACCCCCCGCCTCAGCAGCAGCGTGAAGGCCCGCCACTGCCAAGCGCTGCTGCACTTGGTCAGCCTTGGGAAGACCAAGCTGACGGCAACCCATGTGTTGGCCAAACTCCAGGAGCAGGAGAGGATTTGGCTGACCCCCAGAGGCCTCAGAGTCGGAGAGGTGGTGGCCGACAATGGGGCCAATCTGGTTGCCGCAATAGACAGGGGAAACCTGACCCACATCCCCTGTCTTGCCCACGTGCTGAACCTGGTGGTGCAGAAGTTCTTGCGCACCTACCAGGGGATGGGCGAACTGCTGGAAACGGCAAGGAACGTTGTGCGTCACTTCCGGCGCTCGGCTGCAGCCTGTGCGAGCCTGGAAGACGTGCAAAAGGAGCTGGATCTGCCACGCCATCGGCTGATCCTTGACGTTCCGACTCGCTGGAACTCCACCCTGGCGATGTTGGAGCGTCTGGTTGAACAGAAGCGCGCTGTCAAACAGTACCTTGCCCTGGCCACTGTTTCCGCCGCTCAGAGAAAGGACAAGACCAGCAACATCCCGTCCATCGTCCCCGATGATGACTGGAGGCACATGCAGCAGGTGTGCTTAGTGCTGGCTCCCTTTCTGCAGGCCACTAACATGGTGAGCAGGGACCATGCTATGGTCTGCGAGTGGGTGCCCCTGGTTTGTCTGCTGAACAGGGCCCTCGATGCTTTGCTGGAACAGGGAGCGGCAGCCTTGGACCAGCAGGAGCGGCAAGCAGCTGCACAGTCCACCTCTGAGGGGGAGGAGGAGGAGGACTTGGTGGAGGTCCCTGACCTTGCTGCTGATGAGGGGGAGCAGCACAGTGCAGCTGAGTTGGTGCGGGGGTGGAGAGAGGATGAGGCTGACGAGGCAGAGGAGGAGGATGAGGACAGCAGCACTGCCGTCGATGTGCCAGCAGACGTGGCCCGCCTCTTCCCAATGGCAGCGCACATGCTGACGTGCCTGCGCAGAGACCCCAGGGTGATCCAGATGAAGCAGAGGGAGGACATCTGGATCAGCATGATGTTGGACCCACGCCTCAAGGGGAAGTTGAGCCAGTTCCTGCGGCCTGCAGGAGGAGACCCAGCGCAACAAATAAGGAGCTTGCAGCAGGCCCTTGTTGAGCGCTTGGAGGAAGCCTTCCCCCAGCCTTCCACCCCCACTGTCCAGCAGCCAGCACAGAGGCAGCAGCAGGTGCCTGCATCCAGCAGCAAGCGCCCCACAGACCTGCTGTCTCTCAGCCACGAGCTCTACAGGACTGTAGAGGCTCCGGCAGCAGTGACTAGAGAGGATGTGCATGCAGCAGCAACCTCCACCGGTCACAGCCAGCGCCTGACCCGCATGGTGGCTGACTACATGGGGTCCTACAGCGGGCTTGACAGCGATGCCCCTGTTGATCCCAAGGAGTATTGGGTCAATCGCCTGGAGATCTGGAGCGAGCTGGCGCAGTAGGCCCTGGAAGTGCTGTCCTGCCCCCCCTTCCAGCGTGCTGTCCGAGCGCTGCTTCAGTGCAGCTGGTGGTGTGGTCACCGAGAAACGCTCACGTCTGTCTCACAAGTCTGTGGACAGACTGACGTTTCTCAAGATGAACCAGGCGTGGGTGGAAGGCGAGTTCCTGGCCCCTGTTGTCGGCGAGAGGGGGACATGAACTGGCTAAGAACCATCGTTAATGTGCCTTACCACCCTTTACCACCTCCTGGCTCCTGCTCACTAAGCCAGCCTGGTTCACTTTGACTATTACGTCGCCTGCAGCCACACATTTTACACCTACAGTGGGCTGCTGTGTACTGCCCTTCTGCTGTCTGTCTGTGTTTCCCACTGCCAGGGTACACAGATTTACCTTCTGCTGCCACTCTGCCACCAGCTATTACGTCAAACAATAGCTATATATCTGTGTAATTTGTTTTACAAACAAAACCAAAAAACCATTAAAAAAAAAAAAAAAAGGTTTAATTTTTCTGAGGTGCCCGGGTTGAAAACTGTGTTGTCCCAGTTGTGTATTGGACACGATGTGGGCTGCACGACCGCTGTCTGGGACCTCCTGTTGTGTTTATTTACGGCCTGGTATCACCGCTAGGTACCAGGGCTATTATGTCACGCTGCCTGCCTGCTGCCACACTCACACTACTCCTCCATTCCTCCTGCTGCTGCTGTCTGTCTGTGTTTCCCACTGCCAGGGTACACAGAATTACCTTCTGCTGCCAGTCTGCCACCAGCTATTACGTCAAACAATAGCTGCACACATAATTACTCCTCCATTCCTCCTGCTGCTGCTGCTGTCTGTCTGTCTGTGTTTCCCAACGCCAGGGTACACAGATTTACCTTCTGCTGCCACTCTGCCACCAGCTATTACGTCAAAAAATAGCTATATCTG
This sequence comes from Hyperolius riggenbachi, assembly GCF_040937935.1. NCBI lineage: Eukaryota > Metazoa > Chordata > Amphibia > Anura > Hyperoliidae > Hyperolius > Hyperolius riggenbachi. The sequence goes on along the minus strand of NC_090656.1, from coordinate 230,609,213 downwards.
TGTAATTGGTTGTAAAACCAAAACTACAAAACCATTACAAAAAAAAAGGTTTAATTTTCCTGAGGTGCCCGGGTTGAAAACTGTGTTGTCCCAGTTGTGTATTGGACACGATGTGGGCTGCACGACCGCTGTCTGGGACCTCCTGTTGTGTTCATTTACGGCCTGGTATCACCGCTAGGTACCAGGGCTATTATGTCACGCTGCCTGCCTGCTGCCACACTCACACTACTCCTCCATTCCTCCTGCTGCTGCTGTCTGTCTGTGTTTCCCACTGCCAGGGTACACAGAATTACCTTCTGCTGCCAGTCTGCCACCAGCTATTACGTCAAACAATAGCTGCACACATAATTACTCCTCCATTCCTCCTGCTGCTGCTGCTGTCTGTCTGTGTTTCCCAACGCCAGGGTACACAGATTTACCTTCTGCTGCCACTCTGCCACCAGCTATTACGTCAAAAAATAGCTATATCTGTGTAATTGGTTGTAAAACCAAAACTACAAAACCATTACAAAAAAAAAGGTTTAATTTTTCTGCGGTGCCCGGGTTGAAAACTGTGTTGTCCCAGTTGTGTATTGGACATGATGTGGGCTGCACGACCGCTGTCTGGGACTGGGACCTCCTGTTGTGTTCATTTACGGCCTGGTATCACCGCTAGGTACCAGGGCTATTATGTCACGCTGCCTACCTGCTGCCACACTCACACTACTCCTCCATTCCTCCTGCTGATGCTGCTGTCTGTCTGTGTTTCCCACTGCCAGGGTACACAGAATTAGCTTCTGCTGCCACTCTGCCACCAGCTATTACGTCAAACAATAGCTGCTCACATTACTCCTCCATTCCTCCTGCTGCTGCTGCTGTCTGTCTGTGTTTCCCACTGCCAGGGTACACAGATTTACCTTCTGCTGCCACTCTGCCACCAGCTATTACGTCAAACAATAGCTGCACACATAATTACTCCTCCATTCCTCCTGCTGCTGCTGCTGTCTGTCTGTGTTTCCCACTGCCAGGGTACACAGATTTACCTTCTGCTGCCACTCTGCCACCAGCTATTACGTCAAAAAATAGCTATATCTGTGTAATTTGTTGTAAAAACAAAACAAAAAAAAAAAAAAAGGTTTAATTTTTCTGAGGTGCCCGGGTTGAAAACTGTGTTGTCCCAGTTGTGTATTGGACACAATGTGGGCTGCACGACCGCTGTCTGGGACCTCCTGCCTGCTGTGTTTATTTACAGCCCTGGTATCACCGCTAGGTACCAGGGCTATTATGTCACGCTGCCTGCCTCATTGACTGCCTGCTGCCACACACTCATCCTCCTCCTCCTGCTGCTGAATTTACCTCCTGCTGTCTGTGTGTTTCCACTGCCAGGGAGCACATACAATGGCGCTTCCAACATGCGTGCGCCACCAGCTATTTGTTACGCTTAAAAATAGCTGCATTTCTTTAAAAAAAAAATTGAAAAGAGAAATAAGTGAAGAAGAAGACGATATAGAAGAAGATGAAGAAGATGAAGAAGAAGAAGAAGAAGAAGAAGAAGGAGAAGAAGGAGAAGAAGATGAAGAAGAAGAAGATGAAGAAGATGAAGAAGATGAAGATGAAGAAGATGAAGAAGAAGAAGAAGATGAAGAAGATGAAGAAGAAGAAGATGAAGAAGAAGAAGATGAAGAAGAAGAAGATGAAGATGAAGAAGAAGAAGATGAAGAAGATGAAGATGAAGAAGATGAAGAAGAAGAAGATGATGAAGAAGAAGAAGATGAAGAAGAAGATGAAGAAGATGAAGAAGATGAAGAAGATGAAGAAGATGAAGAAGAAGATGAAGAAGATGAAGAAGAAGATGAAGAAGATGAAGAAGATGAAGAAGAAGAAGATGAAGAAGAAGAAGATGAAGAAGAAGAAGAAGATGAAGAAGATGAAGAAGAAGATGAAGAAGATGAAGAAGATGAAGAAGATGAAGAAGAAGAAGATGAAGAAGATGAAGAAGATGAAGAAGATGAAGAAGAAGATGAAGAAGATGAAGAAGAAGAAGACAATATAAAAGAAGAAGAAGATATAGAAGAAGATATAGAAGAAGAAGAAGAAGAAGATATAGAAGATAAAGAAGAAGAAGAAGTATATACAGTACTGAACAAATTTCTGGACACAACTTCTCTTTTCAACTTTTTTTTTTAAAGGAACATCCCCACATAATCACTTGCTGTTGTTACTTGGAAAAAAAGAGGTTTCTTGCATCATTCACCCTCAAAACAAGTGTTGGAAGCTATTTAAGGCCATTTCGAATAGTCAGCTCGAATAATGAGCTCGAATACCGACTCGAATAGTGAGCTCGAATTCCGAGGTCGAATCGAATAGTAAAAATTATTCGACTCGAATATTCGACTGACCTCGAATAATTTACTATTCGAATTCGACCTAACTCGAATTTTGAAAAGGGGTATTTGAGCACCACTGCACAGGATACAGTAGGAGGGAAGAGGACCTGTCCCATCAGGCTTACATTCTAAGAGGTGAGGGAACACAGGATACAGTAGGAGGGAAGAGGACCTGTCCCATCAGGCTTACAATCTAAGAGGTGGGGGAGCATAGAATACTGTAGGAGGGAAGAGGACCTGTCCTATCAGGCTTACAATGTAAGAGGTGAGGGAACACAGGATACAGTATGAGGGGAAGAGGACCTGTCCTATCAGGCTTACAATATAAAAGGTGAGGGAACACAGGATACAGTAGGAGGGAAGAGGACCTGTCCCATCAGGCTTACAATATAAAAGGTGAGGGAACACAGGATACAGTAGGAGGGAAGAGGACCTGTCCTATCAGGCTTACAATGTAAGAGGTGAGGGAACACAGGATACAGTAGGAGGGAAGAGGACCTGTCTCATCAGGCTTACAATCTAAGAGGTGAGGGAACACAGGATACAGTAGGAGGGGAAGAGGACCTGTCCCATCAGGCTTACAATCTAAGAGGTGAGGGAACACAGGATACAGTATGAGGGGAAGAGGACCTGTCCCATCAGGCTTACAATCTAAGAGGTGAGGGAACACAGGATACAGTAGGAGGGGAAGAGGACCTGTCCCATCAGGCTTACAATCTAAGAGGTGAGGGAACACAGGATACAGTATAAGGGGAAGAGGACCTGTCCCATCAGGCTTACATTCTAAGAGGTGAGGGAACACAGGATACAGTAGGAGGGAAGAGGACCTGTCCCATCAGGCTTACATTCTAAGAGGTGAGGGAACACAGGATACAGTAGGAGGGAAGAGGACCTGTCCCATCAGGCTTACAATCTAAGAGGTGGGGGAGCACAGAATACTGTAGGAGGGAAGAGGACCTGTCCTATCAGGCTTACAATGTAAGAGGTGAGGGAACACAGGATACAATAGGAGGGGAAGAGGACCTGTCCCATCAGGCTTACAATATAAGAGGTGAAGGAACACAGGATACAGTGGGAGGGGAAACAACTGTACCATGTATGGGCACCATAAGTGTTATCCAGATTGTCTGATAGAGTATTTGACTGGTTTGTTATCATACAGCATACAATTTGCATGAAATTTACATACCAGAATTATTAGCATCTGATTGACTATCTGCAAGCCTGTGCCTATTCAGTAAGGAGTCCTTGGGCAAGACTCCCTAACACTGTTACTTCCTACTGAGTGCGCTCTAGTGGCTGCAGCGCTTTGTGTCTGACAAGAGACAAGCGCTATACAAACATTGGAATTATTATTACTAATAAACTCATGACAGGTCGATGTTTACAACTAATTTTAAGTGAAACCGATATTTTTCGGGGGTGGGGTGTGGAGAGACTCATTAGTGATGACTGATTTTGTGGTTCACAAATGATATAAAACTTTTCTCCGCCGGTATACAGGAGAGGCAGCCCAAGGCAGCGGCATTAACATGCAGACTATACCAGGCTCTCATTCTACATTTAATTAGTCCCTAAAGGTAAAAAGTAAATTATCCAATTAAAAACAAGCGCAAACTAAATCGCATTTGGCTTCCCTATTTTATGAGTGCAGCTTTGGGGCGCTCAGGAGAGTTTTATGCAATCAGTATTATATCTTAGAGGGAAAGTTACTCTGCTGCTCAATCAGGTCTCATACTACAAAACAGATTGTTTTGTTTAATCAGGTTACAATAAAATGTTCCATAGACACTGTATATATAGGGCCGGATTTGTAGCGGTCACCAGCCCCCCCCCCCCCTTTCAGTATAGGTAGCGAGATGACCCCTCCCCCTTCCCTCCAGTACAGGTAGCCAGATGACTCATTTAATCCCTCCTCCCCCCCCCCTTCAGTATAGGTAGCCAGCTCGTCTTCACACCGTAGCAGCCATCAGTGTCACTCATTTCTCAGCTCTTCCCCAGTGCAGAAGCTTCCTCTTCCTTTCTGTCTCCAACGCTGCCCAAGTCCAAAGCTGCCGGTCATAATGCAAGCGTGCACAGAGAGCAAGATGGCTGCTGCACAAGCCGCTGGCAGCAGAGTACCGTGGTCAAGAGCTCGCCTGATCTCCCTGCATTGCAGCATTTGCAAGTTTGTAATGAGAGCACACGACAGAGTGACTTCCCAGAGTACTGGGGGGTGGAGGCCTCCAAAAATAGGTAATGTAATAAAACAAAAAATAATAATGTGTCTTTACCACTCCAGATGGAAGAACCCAAACCATAGGGTAAACGTAAAAAGATTAAATTATTTATTCAGCACGATTAAAAAGTCAACGCATTTCACGGGTCTCAGCCCGCTTCTTTGGGTCAATAAAAGTGCCTACAATAAAAATACATATATATGTGTATACTGGCGCTGCTAAATGACATAATATATCTCAAAAGCCATTACATCAGTATTAAGGTAGCCATACACTGGTCGATTTGCCATCAGATCGACCAACAGATAGATCCCTCTCTGATCGAATCTGATCAGAGAGGGATCGTATGGCTACGTTTACTGCAAACAGATTGTGAATCGATTTCAGCATGACACCGATCACAATCTGTGGAGCTGCCGCCCCCCACCAACTATACATTACCTGCTCTGGCCGGTGCGAGTCCCCCTCTGTCCCCGCTGCTCCTTCTCCTGCTGGGCTCCGGGTTCCGGCTGGCTTCACTTCTTTCTGTGCGGGGAAGTTTAAACAGTAGGGGGCGCTCTACTGTCGGGACAGGAAGTAAGTGAAGCCAGCCGGAACCCAGCGGAGAAGGAGCAGCGGGGACAGAGGGGATACGCGGCGGCCGGATCAGGTAATGTATTGCCGCTAGCGTTGGTCGTCGGGCATTCGAACGCCGCTATCGACGCACTCCCGACTCGCCGGCGATCGAGCGAAATCTTCCGCATGGACCAATCGACGGGAATGATTGATTTCGGATGAAAATTGATCGTTCTGTCAGCGTTTGTGCAACGGTTTCACAGAAGATTCGATCACAGTGATCGAATCTGCTGTATATTGGCGGGAAAATCGTTAGGTCTATGGGCCCCATTAGACATTATTGATGGTATATCTCAAGAGTATTTGTTGGTGCATTAAGCAATATTATCTCTATGCACTATATTCTAGTACATTTTTATATTGCTCTCAAAATCCTGATAATATTTGTATGCAAATATATCCTAGAGAATTACTATTGATTGCATTATTGACTGCCGCATACTAGATGTTTTTTCTCCTTTTCACATCATTCTTTGTAAACCCTAGAAATGGTTGTGCGTGAAAATATCAGTAACTGAGCTGATTGTGAAATACTCAGACCCATAGCCGGCCTTTGACCGGAACGACCGGAGCGATCGTTCAGGGCGCCGGCTTCCAAGGGGGCGCCTATAGCTGGTTACCTATTATCAGAATCAGAATCAGAATCATTTTATTTCGCCAAGCATGACTGGGTCAAGCCCCGAATTGGGTTTGGCACAATGGAGCGGTACATAGAAAGAAATACAGAAAAGAAACTCAAATATAGACATACACAAATCTACAGTCAGCATTAGATGTACATATAGCTCAGTATTCATCTTACGAAAACACACCCTACTGAAGTCTACTGCTCCTATGCAGGTGGTAGGGAGCTGATAGAGGGTGGTAGAATATTAAGGGAGTTCAGGAGGCTAACGGCCATCGGGAAGAACGAGTTCTTGTGTCTGGTGGTCTTGGTGGGGATGGCTCGAAGCCTCCGACCCAGTGGAAGTGGGGTGAAAAAACAGTGGCCTGGGTGAGAGGGGTCGCTTGCGATCCTCAGTGCCCTGGCTCTCAGTCTTGTGCTGTACAGGTGGTCAAGTGGAGGCAGAGGTCTCTCGATCACCCTCTCCGCTGACTTAATGATCTTCTGTAATTTGTGCCTGTCGCTGGCGGTGGCACCCACATACCAGACCAATATGGCGGAGCAGAGGATCGATTCAATGGTGGCAGTGTAAAAGCATGTTAGGATCTCCTGCGCCATGCCGAACTTCCGCAGTTGGCGGAGGAAGAAGAGTCTCTGCTGGGCTTTCCGTTGGGTTGTCGTGATGTTGACCCTCCAACTGAGATCGTTGGAGATAGTGGTGCCCAGCAGGCGAGCGCAGGGCACACTGGCCACCACGGTGCCATCGATGTAGATGGGAGGAGGGGTAGGAGCCGACTTCCTAAAGTCAATTATAAGTTCGACGGTTTTGGCCGTGTTGAGCACCAGGCTGTTCTCCTTGCACCAGTGGCATAGTCTTTCTACCTGCTGCTGGTACTCCTGGATGTTGTCCTTAGTTACAAGGCCAACAATGGTGGTGTCGTCCGCAAATTTGATGACTTTGACAGAGTCTACCACAGATCTACAATCATTAGTGTAGAGGGAGAAGAGCAGCGGGGACAAGACGCAGCCCTGGGGTGCCCCCGTGTTGGTTATCACTTCTCGTGAGTAGATGTCCCCCAGCCTGACAACTTGGGATCTGTTAGAGAGAAAGTCAACGATCCATAGGCGTAGGGTGGGGTGGACCCCAAGTGCGGCCAGGACATTCTGGAGGGTGCGTGGGCATATGGTGTTAAATGCCGAGCTAAAGTCTAATAGCAGTACTCTGGCATACGCATCCTTCCTGTCCAGATGGTTGTAGATGTATTCCAGGCAGATGTTTAGAGCATCGTCAGTGGACCTGTTTGCTCTGTAGGCGAACTGGAGTGGGTCTAGTAGGGGCAAGGTGGATAGCTTGAGGGTGGATAAGACCACTCTCTCTAGGGTCTTCATGATAACGGACGTCAGGGCCACAGGCCTGAAGTTGTTGAGGTCAGAGATGCCTTGTTTCTTAGGAACAGGAATGATGGTGGACCTCTTGAAGCACACAGGGACTCTGCCCTCTGTCAGTGACCTGCTGAAGATGGCGGAGAGGATGGGGGCAAGTTGCTCCGAACAAGATTTGAGGCAGGCTGGGGACACACCATCAGGTCCCGAGGCTTTCCTGGCATTTAGCGTGGACAGGAGGTGCCGAACATCTGCCTCCCTCACTTCCAGAGAGAGTGAGTCCTCACCTGGGTCGCTGTGTGCGGGGGCTGGGGGGGGGAGGAGGTGGCGGGTTCCCCCCAGGCTCAGCCTGCTTTTCAAACCTGTGATAGAATCTGCTTAGTTCTTCAGCTAATTCAGGGCTGGGTGTAGCATGTTGCGGGGGAGGCTTGTAGTTGGTGGCAGCCTTAAGCCCTTGCCATACCGCTCGTGAGTTGTTCGAGCGCAGGTTCTGCTTCATCCTCTCAGCAAACTCCTTTTTTGCGGCTCTCAGCTCTTGCTTCAGAGCGTTCCTCGCCTTCCTGAAATCCTCCTGGTTTCCCGCCTTGTGAGCCGCCTCCTTACGTTTCCGCAGTAGCCGTAGCTTGTTGGAGAACCACGGTTTGTTATTCGGGTAGACCTTGAAAGATTTGGTTGGGACGCAGGAGGCCTCACAGAAGCTGATGTATGAGGTGATGATGTCCGCCCACTCGTCCAGGTCTGGAGCTGCCAAGGACTCCCAGTCCGTGCAATCAAAGCAGGCTTAAAGGTGGAGCTTGGCCTCGCTGGACCATACCTTGGAGGACTTCACGACTGGTTTTGCCGATTCCAGGAGCCTTCTGTAGGTGGGGATGAGATGCACAAGGCAGTGGTCGGAGGAGCCAAGTGCCGCCCCAGGGATAGCCTTGTAGGCATTCTTCAGTGGCGTGTAACAATGATCGAGGGTGTTCAGGCCTCTGGTTGGGCAGGCAACATGCTGATGGTAGCGTGGCAGTTCTTGTCGAAGGTTTGCCCTGTTGAAGTCCCCCATGACTATGAACAGTGAGTCCGGGAGGGATATTTCCCACTGCGAGATGGTGTCGCTGAGGGTATTCAGGGCAGATTTGGCGTCGGCATCAGGGGGAATATACACTCCAACCATGACATAGGAGGAGAACTCCCGTGGTGAGTATGCTGGCCTGCAGTTCACAAGAAGGAGTTCTAGGTCTGGGGAGCACATCCTGTCAAGTACTGGTGGGGTGGGGCACCATGAGGAGCTGACGTAGAAGCAGATGCCACCACCTCTCTTCTTCCCAGAGAGGGAAGGGTCCCGGTCCCCCCGTATGAGGCTGAAGCCTGGAAGGTGTAGGGCGTTCTCCGGGATGTTCTCATGTAGCCAGGTCTCCGTGAAGCAGAGTACTGGGGTGTTCCTCCCGAGCTCCCACCTGCCGCAGAGTAGACGTAGTTCGTCTAGTTTGTTAGGGAGAGAGCGGACATTCGCCAAGAGTACCGAGGGGATGGCTGACCTCAAGCCCCTTTTCTTGAGTCTCATGCGGGCCCCAGCTCGACAGCCCCTTCGCCGCCAGCCCGCACCGGGCCAGGGAGCGGAGTTCAGGACTTGCTGTATGTAGTTCTGGATCTGGTTTGGCAAGAGATTGGCCTCAGGGAGTGGTGGGCCACGATGTTCCCACCGCAGAAGTTGCTCCCTGGAGTACGTGGTACGCGTGGTGGCGGTGTGGGGGGCAGGCGCGTGGCCGATGGCGGGAGCGGGGTGCCTACGGGGGGTGGAGGAGACTGGCATTGCCAAAAAGTCGCCCGCCACAGAGACAGTGAACAGTGAGGTGCAGACTGTCACATGAGTGGTTCAATACATGAGCGGTGCAGTACAGTCCATCTCATAAGCAGTGCAATACGGTCCACATGAGCAGTGCAGTGCAGTCCATTACATGAGCAGTGCAAGACAGCCTATCACGTGAGCAGTGCAATACAGTCCATCTTATGATCAGTGCGATACGATTCTCCACGTGAGCGATGCAGTACAGTCCGTCGCGTGAGCGGTGCAGTACAGACCATCACCTGAACGGTTCAATACAGCAATGCAGCACAGCCTATCACATGAGCAGTGCAATACAGACCCTCACATGAGCAGTGCCGTACAGTCCATCCCTGAGCAGTGTAATACAGTCCATCCCTGAGCAGTGTAATACAGTCCATCCCTGAGCAGTACAGTAGTGCAATTGTAAGGGTAGCAGTACGTACAAAAAAAAAAAACAATTTTAGGCTAACAGTCCGTACAGATAATAGTTATGAAACGGCAAACCATAACACACGTAACAGAGCAGTTCAATGTGTGCAGGCAGCAAGCAGGTGAGGAGATGTGTGCAGATCAGTGTGTGCAGGCAGCGAGCAGGTGAGGAGAGCAAGGTTCTTACCGGCCCATCCCTGTATCAGTAGTTCCTAGTACTGCCGTGATCCAAGGCTCTGTGGTGGTCAGGAGGTTCCTGGAGGCAGGATGCCTAGCTGGGTGGTGGCTGCTAGGAGGATTTGGCAGCCCGATGCGACTGTCCTCAGTGTGGTTGAAGAGGCCTTTCCACGTGGGGGGCCTGGTAGGCCAGCGGACCAGAGGAGGATGCGGGGCTTTGCAGTGTCCCCCTGCCAGCGAAGGTCTCTCCGTCAGCAGGCTCCTCTGATGCAATGGATGGGGTACCTGCTGTTGCCTACCCGTCGATGTCCTGGCCAGCAGCCAGCTGCGGGGGATGACTGTGGCTGTGAGGTGGCGATGGTAAGCCGGGGACCACTCCACTGGGTCTCCTGTGGTGTGCCGGCTCCCTGCGACTATATGAGCCTCTCCCCTGTCGCGATGAGCTTCCCCTCTGCCCAGTGGTACTGCTCCGGGGGCATGGACACCACGTGGCTGGCCTCCCCTCTGCCTAGGGGTACTGCGTGCGGTAGTGCTCCGCCGCTCCAGCTCCCTTTGCTGGGCTCTCCGCGATGATGAGCTTCCCCTCTGCCCAGCGGTACTGCTCCGGGGGCATGGACACCACGTGGCTGGCCTCCCCTCTGCCTAGGGGTACTGCGTGCGGTAGTGCTCCGCCGCTCCGGCTTCCCTTGCTGGGCATTATGAGGGCACCTACACCTGATTTCCTATACTGGGGGCGCCTATAGCTGGTTACCTATTATGAGGGCACCTACACCTGATTTCCTATACTGGGGGCACCGCACCAACACCTGGCTACCTATGTACTGGAGGCACCTACGCCTGGCTACCTATGGGGGCGATGGAGACCTTCAAGTGACTTCCTATACTGGGGGCACCTATACCTGGCTACCTACCTATACTGAGCGTGAGGGCGTTTTTTTTTGGGGGGGGAGGGGGGGGGGGCGCACTGCGGCTATAATGTGTGGTGCTCGGTGCTGTGCTATCACTGTCCCACTGATTGTTTTATTCATATTCCTGAATAGTTCTAGCCTTCATTTTTAAGTTTATGTAGGATAATGCACTCTTTCCATCCATTTGTGGTTATTAATAGTATTTTTTTTATTATACATATGTGATGTGTCATTTGGCGTGACGTGTCATGACGTCAAAAATGTTGGGAACCACTTTCCTAGGAGATATCTCAGGAGAAGGTGAATTGCATATGAGCCTGTGTGTGTGCGTGCGTGCGCATGCGTGCGTGTGTTCATGCTTGTGTGTGTGTGCGCACACGCGCGAAGAGGATGAAGGGGGGCACAAAAATCAGGTTTTGCTCAGGGCGCTGTGAAACCTAAGGCCGGTTCTGCTCAGACCGGCCCATCTGGCACCAACAACCATGCCATGCTCAAAATTGCTTAAATCACCTTTCTTTCCCATTCTGACATTCAGGTAAGAGGAAAGGGCTGGTGCACCTCTGAAATGACAACTCTTTTAGGATATCCTCGCCCAACAGTATCTCAGGTGTTTAGAGAGTGGCAGTTGAGAAATAAAAACTTCAAGCGCTAAGGACTGGTCAAAAAGGCTGGTGAACAAGAGAGGTGAAAGGCAAGTAGCACACATAGTCCACAGACAGCAATAGAAGGGCAACGACATGACAAATTACAGTTGAATTCAATTAAAATCACAAAGCATATCCCAACTAGAGATGGCTCGGACTTCCGATTTTAGGTTCGCGAACCCGGTTCGCGAATGATGTTCTGAATACATTCAGAATCTGATTTTTTGAAATAGGAGCTTAGGCTGGCTTCAGCATGTAGTGTTGGTGGTATAGTGGTTAAGTCAGTTGCCTACCACACACTGAGACCTGAGTTCAATTCCCAGCCAATGTGAGTTGGCTTTTGACATGCTACAAATCCTTAAGCACGCTAATTTTTCTCTTGGATTGATCATAATGGTACATGCTACGCTGGCTTCAGCATGTAGTGTTGGTGGTGGTATAGTGGTTAAGTCAGTTACCTACCATACACTGAGACTTGGGTTAAATTCCCAGCCCAGCCTGGGTTCAATTCCCAGCCAATATGAGTTGGCTTTTGACATGCTACAAATCCTTAAGCACGCTAATTTTTCTCTTGGATTGATCATAATGGTACATGTTAGGCTGGCTTCAGCATGTAGTGTTGGTGGTATAGTGGTTAAGTCAGTTACATACCACACACTGAGACTTGGGTTCAATTCCCAGCCAATGTGAGTTGGCTTTTGACATGCTACAAATCCTTAAGCACGCTAATTTTTTCTCTTGGATTGATCATAATGGTACATGCTAGGCTGGCTTTAGCATGTAGTGGTTAAGTCAGTTACCTACCACACACTGAGACCTGGGTTCAATTCCCAGCCAATGTGAGTTGGCTTTTGACATGCTACAAATCCTTAAGCGCGCTAATTTTTCTCACGGATTGATCATAATGGTACATGCTAGGCTGGCTTTAGCATGTAGTGTTGGTGGTATAGTGGTTAAGTCAGTTACCTACCACACACTGAGACCTGGGTTCAATTCCCAGCCAATGTGAGTTGGCTTTTGACATGCTACAAATCCTTAAGCGCGATAATTTTTCTCATGGATTGATCATAATGGTACATGCTAGGCTGGCTTCGGCTTGTAGTGTTGGTGGTATAGTGGTTAAGTCAGTTACCTACCACACACTGACACCTGGGTTAAATTCCTAGCCCAGCCTGGGTTAAATTCCCAGCCAATGTGAGTTGGCTTTTGACATGCTACAAATCCTTAAGCACGCTAATTTTTCTCTTGGATTGATCATAATGGTACATGCTAGGCTGGCTTCAGCATGTAGTGATGGTGGTATAGTGGTTAAGTCAGTTACATACCACACACTGAGACTTGGGTTAAATTCCCAGCCAATGTGAGTTGGCTTTTGACATGCTACAAATCCTTAAGCACGCTAATTTTTCTCTTGGATTGATCATAATGGTACATGCTACGCTGGCTTCAGCATGTAGTGTTTCCTCCCAGAAGTCCTTGCTGGTCATGATGGTTTGTTCCTGCTAACTCACCTGGAGTCTCAGCCCTTTGCTTACTGTTTGCTAATATTGTTATCTTAGAGTAGTTCCTTGGGAGTGCCCTAGCATTCCTGTTAGCATAGTCAGGTTGTTTGTTACCTGTATTGTTTTGTATTGTCTATCTGTTGCGATTGTCTTGTCGCCAGCGACGGTCGACAGGAAATCGTTCTGTCTGTTGGGATCGGATTCGCCCTAGCGGTAGAGGCGGTGGCTCCTTCTGTACTTGTCTGGGAGTGTAGCCAGAGCAGCGGTTGCTACTGGTTGCTCCATCTGTCTGTCTGTTTGGATCGCATTCGCCCTAGCGGTAGAGGTGGTGGTTCCTTCTGTTTTCTGCCTTCGGAGTGTAGCCAGAGCAGCGGTTGCTACTGGTTGCTCCGTCTGTCTGTCTGTCTGGAACGAACGCTTACTGTCGTCTCGGTGAGGTAACCGTTTACCAAGCGTTCGCGTTCTCTTTTGTTTTCGTGTTTCTTTGGTTAGTCAGGGTTGGTACGCTTTGTCGCTATTGCGCTTCTCGTGTGGCGACCGTGCCACGCACGCGCTTTGTCGCTATTGCGCCTAACGTGTGGTGACCGCGTGTAGTTAGTCCTGTCTGCTTCTGTGTGTTCGATTACTGTTTGTTATCAGTTCTGTCTTTATTCTGTTCCTTTGCTCTGTATTACTCAGTCTGGTGTCGCTATTAGCAATCGCCATTCTTGCGATTGCGTTCCCACTTGGTTTTTGTTGTTGTGTGTTCACCGTCGCCGGGTGGCAACTAGATTGGTGGACACACATACATTCTGTCTCTGTGCTCTCTCTCTCTTTCTCCAAGGGCTATCTTGCCCTATATTGCTTCACCTCGTACAATTCCCAACTGGCATCTGTGGCAGTGCAGAGGGTTATTTCCTCTGCACTTCACAGCTCCATCTGCCGGTGGGAATTTCCCTCTACAGTTGCATAGCACCATAGCTGGGTTCTGTTATTTTATACGCTTGTGGAGGATTTCTGCAGTGTCAGTGCGCATCTTGTGCGCTGACCACGGAAATAATTCCCCAATCGTTACAGCTGGCTTTTGAAATACTACAATTCCCTGGAAGATGAGACCCTCCTCCCTCCGGGAGGAGGGAATAGGGAGGCAGGGAGGAAGGGAGGAGGAAGGAAAATAGATAGGTGAGGAAATAAATTTAAATTCTGCGGAATTAAAAAATTTTCAGCGGGACTCCGTTTTAGAGCTACTGTATAGCAATTCCGTTCTGACCGGCGGAATCGGAATTGGCCCAATTCCGGCCGGAATCGCGGAATTTAGAATTCCGCGGAATCCAGCGAGCATCTCTACCCGGACCCGATCACAGCGGACTACTGCACTGCCGCTGCCTAGGAGACCAGGACGCCGCCGGCAATGCACGAGCAGGAGGCCAGGGTTCCACTGCTCCCCTGGCTGTACAGAGCCCTGCCATGGCGGGGAGGACTCCCTCCAGCTCCCACTCCATGGGATCAGAATGAGGCCAACGCTTGTTTCTAACCGGGAAGATCCAGCGGGTGGCCCTCGTAATGCCACCCCCCGCAGTGGCTCTCCGGTCTTCACCATGCTGTGGGACCCGGACAAGGAACATCTGCAACCTTCCTCTCCCAGGACCAAGACCTTGGAGGCAGCAGAATGGCACAGGCAGCTCATCTGCCGGGACCAGCACAACAGGCCGCCACACAATCAACAAAGCCTGAATTTGGCTTGGCCTGAGCCCACCACAGGTCAGCTCTGTCCTACTCCCAGCAGCCCTGCACAACCTTGGAATGCATGCTCCCCACCACCATTACTGGAGCTCTGTTGTGGTGATCCCCGGCCCTTGCTCCATCAGCTGACTACTACTGTGCCCGCACAGTGGCAACAGCTCCCGCTGCCTGCTGCCACCGGCATCTCCTAATTTCCACATTGATGCTGGACTAGCGCATCTACCGTGGCACCAACCAATCTTGGATCTACCGGATTGGACCAGGCCATAAGCCTGAAGCCATATTCACAAGCATAGCCACAGGGGTTTCATCAGGGCCGAGCCTGGGCGGGTGCTGCGGGTGCAAGGCACCCAGGCGCCTGCCTCTGAGAGGCGCCGCCCGGCCCCGCTCGCCCGGCCCCGCTCTCCCCCTGTGGCCGCCGCCGCCGCCGCCGCCGCCGCCGCCGCTTCAAGCTCCCTCCCTCTAGCCGCCGCGTCAGACCTCGATCAGGCGGGCGGGCGCTAGGACCTAGCACGCCGCACTGATATGCGGAAGTGACATCACTTCCGCATATAGAGCGGGTGCGTCCGGCGCCCTTTTCCTGGTCGGGTCGCCCGCTGATTGAGGTCTGAAGGGCTGCTGAAAGGTGAGGGGGGAGCGGAGGAGGGAGCGGCGGCGGCGGGGCGCGCTCCTGTCACTCACTACCTATCCTGGGCGCACATACCCCCTGGCCACCTATCCTGGGCACAGATATCACCTGGCCACCTATCCTGGGCACAGATACCACCTGGCTACCTATCCTGGGCACAGATACCCCCTGGCTACCTATCCTGGGGCACATACCCCCTGGCTACCTATCCTGGGCGCACATACCCCCTGGCTACCTATCCTGGGCACAGATACCACCTGGCTACCTATCCTGGGCACAGATATCACCTGGCCACCTATCCTGGGCACAGATACCACCAGGCTACCTATCCTGGGCACAGATACCACCTGGCTACCTATCCTGGGCACAGATACCACCTGGCTACCTATCCTGGGCACAGATACCACCTGGCTACCTATCCTGGGCACAGATACCACCTGGCTACCTATCCTGGGCGCACATACCCCCTGGCTACCTATCCTGGGCGCACATACCCCCTGGCTACCTATCCTGGGCGCACATACCCCCTGGCTACCTATCCTGGGCGCACATACCCCCTGGCTACCTATCCTGGGCGCACATACCCCCTGGCTACCTATCCTGGGCGCACATACCCCCTGGCTACCTATCCTGGGCGCACATACCCCCTGGCTACCTATCCTGGGCGCACATACCCCCTGGCTACCTATCCTGGGCGCACATACCCCCTGGCTACCTATCCTGGGCGCGCATACCCCCTGGCTACCTATCCTGGGCGCGCATACCCCCTGGCTACCTATCCTGGGCGCGCATACCCCCTGGCTACCTATCCTGGGCGCGCATACCCCCTGGCTACCTATCCTGGGCGCGCATACCCCCTGGCTACCTATCCTGGGCGCGCATACCCCCTGGCTACCTATCCTGGGCGCGCATACCCCCTGGCTACCTATCCTGGGCGCGCATACCCCCTGGCTACCTATCCTGGGCGCGCATACCCCCTGGCTACCTATCCTGGGCGCGCATACCCCCTGGCTACCTATCCTGGGCGCGCATACCCCCTGGCTACCTATCCTGGGCGCGCATACCCCCTGGCTACCTATCCTGGGCGCGCATACCCCCTGGCTACCTATCCTGGGCGCGCATACCCCCTGGCTACCTATCCTGGGCGCGCATACCCCCTGGCTACCTATCCTGGGCGCGCATACCCCCTGGCTACCTATCCTGGGCGCGCATACCCCCTGGCTACCTATCCTGGGCGCGCATACCCCCTGGCTACCTATCCTGGGCGCGCATACCCCCTGGCTACCTATCCTGGGCGCGCATACCCCCTGGCTACCTATCCTGGGCGCGCATACCCCCTGGCTACCTATCCTGGGCGCGCATACCCCCTGGCTACCTATCCTGGGCGCGCATACCCCCTGGCTACCTATCCTGGGCGCGCATACCCCCTGGCTACCTATCCTGGGCGCGCATACCCCCTGGCTACCTATCCTGGGCGCGCATACCCCCTGGCTACCTATCCTGGGCGCGCATACCCCCTGGCTACCTATCCTGGGCGCGCATACCCCCTGGCTACCTATCCTGGGCGCGCATACCCCCTGGCTACCTATCCTGGGCGCATATACCGCCTGGCTACCTATCCTGGGCGCATATACCCCCTGGCTACCTATCCTGGGGACATATATCCCTGGCTATATATTCTGGGGACACTGTCTGTTTGTCATTATGTGCATTTACTGGTGAAAATCTCTCTTATGTGCATTTGCTGGTGAAAAGCTGTCTTATTATGTGCATTTGCTGGTGAAAAGCGGTCTCTTGTTATGTGCATTTGCTGGTGAAAAGCGGTCTCTTGTTATGTACATTTGCTGGTGAAAAGCGGTCTCTTGTTATGTACATTTGCTGGTGAAAAGCGGTCTCTTGTTATGTGCATTTGCTGGTGAAAAGCGGTCTCTTGTTATGTGCATTTGCTGGTGAAAAGCGGTCTCTTGTTATGTGCATTTGCTGGTGAAAAGCGGTCTCTTGTTATGTGCATTTGCTGGTGAAAAGCGGTCTCTTGTTATGTGCATTTGCTGGTGAAAAGCGGTCTCTTGTTATGTGCATTTGCTGGTGAAAAGCGGTCTCTTATGTGCATTTACATGGGGAAAAGCTGTCTCTTATGTGCATTTAGTGGGGAAATTTTGTCAGTAAAAATAATCTTTTGTCAGTAAATTTTTAGGTATTTGTCAGTAAAAAAATAACGTGAAAGGTTGGCAACACTGGCAGGCTGCGCGGCGCAACGGGAAAGATACAGGCAGCCCACCTCACGCTTGGGCTTGGCGGGGGGAGGAGCCTACGACAGCGAGAGTAGGGTGGCCGCAGGCAGCCATAAATATGCAGTGTGTGACTGCGTCGCACTCGCAGAGCCTCTCAGCCTGAGTCAATCCAGAGACTAGCAGACTCGCAGGAAGCCAAAGCCAGCCAGGAGCAAGCCCATGGAAGAGGGGTAGGAATGGGGTATCACATGCATGCGGAAAGAGGTGGAAGGTGTGGGTGTGATTAGGCAAGACATGGGTGTGATTATGTGGTTGGGCGCGGTTAATTTAACCACTCCCATAGGCGCCAGAGAAAATCTTGCACCCAGGTGCCAGGCACCCCAGGCTCGCCCCTGGGTTTCATAGCTCCCAACTGTCCCTTTTTCGGAGGGACAGTCCCTCTTTGGGAGCCCTGTCCCTGTTTCCTCCTGATTTGTCCCTCTTTCAGGACTTTGTCCCTCTTTCTATGTAAATATATATATTTCTCTACTAAAATGTGTTTGATTGACTCTAAACTTTATTCCCAACCTTTAAATTGATATATTACTAATTTTAAAATGTTACTATAAAGGAAAATGAACCAGGATAGAAAGGACCAGTGTGGTTTGAATTATAAAACAACATATTTTTCTTATGAAATCTTTATGGTATGCGTGACTAGAGGTGTGGCGAGGGCGTGGCCAGGGTGTGGCAGGGGCATGGCTTAATTGTCCCTTTTTCTCATCTAAAAAAGTTGGGAGGTATGGGGTTTGATTGCATGGCCAGGACTGCCATTTTCCACCATGGGGACTATTTGTCTTTCTCTAGCTCTCTCTCTCTCCCTTCTTCTCTCTGCACTTTCAAGGACATGCGGAGGGGAGTCTGTACTTGGCTGCAGAGCTGCGAGCGCCGCATGGATTGTGGCAGCCCCACGCGACATAGCACTCAGACAGACCCCTCCAGTCCCTCTCCACTGTAATAATGTAATGTGTAATCAAGTAATAATATGTGTACTGTACCATCACTAACCCTGTATGTGCCAGAAATAATTCCGGGTACAACCCCTGTTGTACTTGTCAAAATAAATGATTCTGATCCTGATGAAGCATTGTAATACTCTGACAATGCTAAGCTTACCTCGGGGAGGCAGAGGCATGATGGGATTTGTAGTTTTGTGACAGCTGGAGTGCCAAGGTTAGCCATCACTGTCCTGTACAGTTCCCTGGTATCTAGAGGCCCCAACCATACCCTATATAGTTCCCTGGTGTTTAGTGCTTTTCTCCTACCTCGCCCATATGGCTTCCCTGGTGTTCTAGGGCTTCACCTGCAGTATAGCTTCCCTGGTGGTCTAGAGTGGGCCAAACATAATGCAAAGTAGGGAAACCACTTGATGGTCAAATGTAATGGCTCTAAGGGCCAGATAGGGCTAGCGGGCCGGAGTTTGACATGTATGCTATAGTGTGTATTTGCAGTTTAAGCTTGTACACATGCTGGATTAAATTTGCCCAGTATGGCCCATAAAGACCCCTTCGTGTGCGAGTCTAGTGTGTCTACATGAAGGCCCCCCACAGACACAGACATATAAGCTGAGTGCCAATTCACAATACTATTAGCATGTGTACATCAACCCCAGGGCAGGGCCGGGCCGAGCCAGAGGCGAGAGAGGCTCCAGCCTTAGGGCGCAGTGTAGGAGGGGTCACACTAGGTGCTGGCACGCAGCGCACACAGACACACACACAGCTGCCGGCACGCACTGCACACAGATACACACACAGATATATACAGAGACACACGCATCCACCGGCACGCAGTGCACACAGACACACACACAGATATATACAGAGACACACACAGCCGCCGGCACGCAGCGCACACAGACACACACACAGATATATACAGAGATACACACAGCCGCCGGCACGCAGCGCACACAGACCTACACACAGCTGCAGCGCACACAGACATACACACAGCTGCCGGCACGCACTGCACACAGATACACACACAGATATATACAGAGACACACGCATCCACCGGCACGCAGTGCACCCAGACACACACACAGATATATACAGAGATACACACAGCCGCCGGCACGCAGCGCACACAGACACACACACAGATATATACAGAGACACACACAGCCGCCGGCACGCAGCGCACACAGACACACACACACAGATATATACAGAGACACACACAGCTGCCGGCACGCAGCGCACACAGACATACACACAGCTGCAGCGCACACAGACATACACACAGCTTCCAGCACGCACTGCACACAGATACACACACACACACACACACAGAGATACACACACAGCCACCGGCACGCAGCACACTCAGACACACACACACAGATACACACGCAGGCGCCCGCACGCAGCGTATACAGACACAGACACACACAGATATACAGACACACACACAGCTGCCGGCACACACTGCACACAGATAGACACACACACATAGAGATACACAGATACACACACAGATATATACAGAGACACACACAGCCGCCGGCACGCAGCGCACACAGACACACACACACAGATATATACAGAGACACACACAGCCGCCAGCACGCAGCGCACACAGACACACACACACAGATATATACAGAGACACACACAGCCGCCGGCACGCAGCGCACACAGACACACACACACACAGATATATACAGAGACACACACAGCCGCCGGCACGCAGCGCACACAGACATACACACAGCTTCCAGCACGCACTGCACACAGATACACACACACACACACAGAGATACACACACAGCCACCGGCACGCAGCACACTCAGACACACACATAGATACACACGCAGGCGCCCGCACTCAGCGTATACAGACACACACAGATATACAGACACACACACAGCTGCCGGCACACACTGCACACAGATAGACACACACACATAGAGATACACAGATACACACACAGATATATACAGAGACACACACAGCCGCCGGCACGCAGCGCACACAGACACACACACACACAGATATATACAGAGACACACACAGCCGCCGGCACGCAGCGCACACAGACATACACACAGCTTCCAGCACGCACTGCACACAGATACACACACACACACAGAGATACACACACAGCCACCGGCACGCAGCACACTCAGACACACACACAGATACACACGCAGGCGCCCGCACTCAGCGTATACAGACACACACAGATATACAGACACACACACAGCTGCCGGCACACACTGCACACAGATAGACACACACACATAGAGATACACAGATACACACACAGATATATACAGAGACACACACAGCCGCCGGCACGCAGCGCACACAGACACACACACAGATATATACAGAGACACACACAGCCGCCAGCACGCAGCGCACACAGACACACACACACAGATATATACAGAGACACACACAGCCGCCAGCACGCAGCGCACACAGACACACACACACAGATATATACAGAGACACACACAGCCGCCGGCACGCAGCGCACACAGACATACACACACACAGATATATACAGAGACACACACAGCCGCCGGCACGCAGCGCACACAGACACACACACACAGATATATACAGAGACACACACAGCCGCCAGCACGCAGCGCACACAGACACACACACACAGATATATACAGAGACACACACAGCCGCCAGCACGCAGCGCACACAGACACACACACAGATATATACAGAGATACACACAGCCGCCGGCACTCAGCGCACACAGACACACACACACAGATATATACAGAGACACACACAGCCGCCGGCACGCAGCGCACACAGACATACACACACACAGATATATACAGAGACACACACAGCTGCCGGCACGCAGCACACACAGATCTATGCGGAGAAAACATTGGAATTATGATTTATTTAGCAGGAAGATGAGCTGTGAATGATGATTGTGTTATGGAGAGGAGAGCTGCATCTCCTGAGGGCTGGACTCACTTTTCTCTATAATTCATTACAATATGTCTGCAAATCGCACCTCTGTTGAGAGCAGAACTCACAGGCTAAAAAATAGATAAACCTGTTTCTGAAGAGGACCTGTGGCTGCTGCCTGCTTCTAGTATAGAGAGCGACCGCTACAGATGATGAGCGTATCTGCCAAAAACAGATCCGCAATAATTCACTCAAACAGTGGTGGCGCTACACTGGGGAACACCGAGGCACTGCCCCCCCCCTCCCCTCCTCGAATCATTGTGCCCCTCTGAGATGCCCCCTGCTCAGTAACATACAGGTAACTGGTTTCAGATGGCTCCAGCACCATACAATGAACAGGATAGGGTCTCAAGTTCTAGTCTCCAGTAGTGTTGGGCGAACAGTGTTCGCCACTGTTCGGGTTCTGCAGAACATCACCCTGTTCGGGTGATGTTCGAGTTCGGCCGAACACCTCATGGTGTTCGGCCTTTTAAGTTCGGGTTCGCCCCGAACTTCTGTATGCCCCCGAACAGGGCCGAACAGGGCCCCTGTTCGGGCGAACAGGGCCCTGTTCGGCCGAACAGGCCGCAATACGGCCCCCCTATGGGGTCGCAGGCATAAGGGGGGAGCATGCCCCGATCGCGGGGGGGGTCGGAAATTCCCCCCACCCCCTCCGCTAGCGCTCCCCCCTCTGCCCGCTTCCCCATTCAAAAGTTTCAAGAAGTACCTGTATAGCGGATGGCCTGGCAGTGGCACTGTGGAGTGAGGAGGAGGAGGAGTCCGGAGAGTGACGAGTTGAGGGAGGCCGGGCAGCGGGCGTGAGGTCAGAGAAAGGGCGGAAGTTCCGCCCTTTCTCTGACCTCACGCCCGCTGCCCGGCCTCCCTCAACTCGTCACTCTCCGGACTCCTCCTCCTCCTCACTCCACAGTGCCACTGCCAGGCCATCCGCTATACAGGTACTTCTTGAAACTTTTGAATGGGGAAGCGGGCAGAGGGGGGAGCGCTAGCGGAGGGGGTGGGGGGAATTTCCGACCCCCCCCGCGATCGGGGCATGCTCCCCCCTTATGCCTGCGACCCCATAGGGCCCCCAAAATAGGGATGTTCGGGAAGTTCGGGGTTCGGCCCGAACATGCCGAACATCTCGGCCATGTTCGGCGAACTTTCCCGAACCCGAACATCCAGGTGTTCGCCCATCACTAGTCTCCAGCAATGCCTAAGATAAGGAATTACACACACAGGGCTCTATTCATAAAACCTTACCGCAAGTTTTCCGCTCAAAACAGCGGATTTTCCCGTCCATTTAGCAAAGTGGGCATTCATAAAAGCTGTTCCCGCATGAAAATCTACAATCCCCCAGCAGAGCGAGAAATTTCCGCCTTCTCCAGTGTTTTTCTAGATTTATCTAGAAAAAAGTAACAAAATGGCCATTCATAAAGATTAGAGGAAGCGGTATGTGGACGGGAAATACCGCTTCCTCTGATTTTGCGGATTACATACAAGTGAATGGGACAGACCTCCCAGAGAGAGCAGTGCACGGAGGGACTCTGCCGGCTGAAGTGTTTCCGCATGCCTTCCGACAGCTTACCGCCAGCTTTCAGCGGGAGATCTCCGCTCTTGCATCGCAGCTTTCAAGATTTCTTTGAATGACCACCCAGAAGTGTAAAATACCGCTGCGGTATTTTCCCTCCAGGAGTTTTCTCGCAACAACTTTTTTATGAATAGAGCCCACAGTGTTTCTCTCCCTCCTGCTTCTTCCCCTCCCCTTGCTTATAGAGTCGTCAGACACAGGCTGGATGTTGGAATGATTTCTCTGTGATCTGTCCACACAGGAGCAGCTTGCTAGCAAGTAAGGATTAAAGCATGCCAGCCAGCCAGCCTAGTACATCTGTAGGTAACTTTTCTTCAATAATAGCACCATCAGTTGGACAATCTGCTCTGCTCAAAAGCCTCTGAGTTCTGTTTGTGATGTTTACGTTAGGTTCCTATCATTGCTGATTTAGTTAGCCTTAATTTTATCACCTACTCTTAAACTCCCCCTATAAACATGGATTTTGATTACCCAAATGGACCCCACCAGCCAGCCATCGTGCCCCCCCCAAAAAAAAAATTGAAGCTGAAGCCACCACTGCCCTCAATGCTTCCACCTCATTGCAAAGCTTCGGAAATCTGCAGCAATGAACAAGTGGTCGGCTTCAACACGTGTGTGTGATACAGCTGGTTCAAAACACTCACAACCAGCGCAAAAGCAGCGACAGCCAGCCAGGGGGCGCCATCAAGACTTTCATTGCCAGATGTTGGAGTAAGGCAATTATGACAAGCTGGACCCCATCAGGGGGTGGGGCGGATCTGGGACCCCTCAGTTAGGATTGCAGCTCGAAATACAGCATAAAGGTTCAACCCTCTGCGGAGGACCGCAGTACACACCCGACACGGGCCCCAGCTGTGATCTTCCGATCACGTTGATCTGACGCTGCGGCCCACTGTTTGCTCAGCTGTCTGAGAAATAGATGGATAGATAAATAGGATATAGATAGTGACGAGCTCAAATTTGGCATAATCGTAATTTCACATCGTAATTCGCAATCACCACGTGAAATCGTAATGTGAAATTTCTGGTAAAGTAGTAACTAATTTTGCTTGTAAGCGTAATCAGGAACCGTAATTTCCGCATAATTTCATGCCGAATTTAGCGGTATATAGGCTATTATCACCAAAATTGCCACGTATGTTATGTGGAATAGTGGGAACAAGGCAAAAAAACCACTGCATTTTTCAAAAAGATGTTTTTGAAGGTCAAAAAAAAAGTTTTTGAGAAAATCGATGTTAAATATGCAAAGGGAAAATGTCTTTTAAACTGTCCTTTTTTTGAGTTTAACATTTTTTTTTTACCTTTTTAAAATCTTTTTTTTAAAAGCATTTTAATAACTCAGAAACTACTAGGGTTTAAAAAAAGAAAAAAAAAATTTTGCCTTGTTCCCACCCTTCCCCTTAAAGAGAACCAGACTATGGTAAAAAAAATGTTATACATACCTGGGGCTTCCTCCAGCCCCATAAGCCAGGATCGCTCCCACGCCGCCGTCCTCCGCTGCCTCTATCGCCGGTACCGGGTCCCGGAATCCCGGCAAGTCGAGACAGTCGAGGCAAGCGCAGTGCGTCACTGCCGGCGGACGCGGCCAATTTTCCGCATGAACAGGGCTTTCTCCATAACCTTACGCATGCGCCTTCATACTACGCAGGCGCATGCGTAAGGATAAGGAGAGAGCCTCTGTTCATGCGGAAAATTGGCCGCGTCCGCCGGAAGTGACGGGACCCGCTACCGGCGGATAGAGAAAGTGGAGGACGGCGGCAGGGGAGCGATCCAGGCTTATGGGGCTGGAGGAAGCCCCAGGTATGTATAACATTTTTTTTCATTTTCCACTATCCTTCGTCTCTGGTTCCCTTTAACATATGTCGCAATTTTGGTGAGAATAGCTTTTATGGGGGCTGTGCTATTAACCTTTTCACCTCCCCCAGCAAGTATCTATGTCCCTGTATTTACACAAATATAAACAAATACAAACACTTGGTTCTGTTTCTATTTTTAGAACACACTAACTCTGTATCTCCATCTTGTGGCCAAAAAGTAAAAACCACATCCAAATACCCTTTTATACACCTCCCCATAGAAAAATGAAATACATTTTCATTATTTTTAAAAACCCTTCGAGGTGAAATGGTTAACCATTAAAAGCACAGAATTACGCCAAATTATGAATGGATTATGGCAAAATCAGTTGAATGTCCAAATTGTAATTATGTATGGCCAAAATAGGGAACATTTACGTGAAATTTTGAGTAATCGTAATTAGCAGATTACAATCATCACCAGGCCTGGTCCGCCCATGATGCCAAGTGAGGCGACTTCCTCAAGCGGCAGAAGTCTGGGGGCAGGACCAGGCAGAAACAGGAAGTGAAGAGAGTACCTGGCTAACCTATACTGGGGGCAACTGTACCTGGCTAACTTATACTGGGGGCAACTGTACCTGGCTAACCTATACTGGGGGTACCTATACCTGGCTGGGGGCAGGACCAGGCAGAAACAGGAAGTGAAGAGAGTGACTGTCCAACCTATACTGGGGGCAATTGTACCTGGCTATCCTATACTGGGGCAACTGTACCTGACTAACCTATACTGGGGCAACTGTACCTGGCTAACCTATACTGGGGCAACTGTACCTGGCTAACCTATACTGGGGCAACTGTACCTGGCTAACCTATACTGGGGCAACTGTACCTGGCTAACCTATACTGGGGCAACTGTACCTGGTTAACCTATACTGGGGCAACTGTACCTGGATAACTTATACTGGGGGCAACTGTACCTGGCCAACCTATACTGGGGGTACCTATACCTGGCTGGGGGCAGGACCAGGCAGAAATAGGAAGGCCTCGTTCACATCTACCTAACGCAGATGGTTGTGCGATTCGAACGCAGCGCATCCGATCGCACGCCATCTGCGCCGCTGCCCACTGCGCTGCTGATCCCATCCATTGACAGTGATGGGATCAGCTCTGCGCTTCTGGGCAAAATGCGGGCAGCAGTACGCAAGCGCTTCCCAGCGCATCGTACTGCTGCGCAGCACAGTAGATGTGAACGGTAGAAGGGCAGTCTATGCCCTTCTGCCATTCCGGCGGTACGCACGGTGTCAGCGTTGCGCAGCAGCGCTTAAAATCGCCCTAGATGTGAACGAGGCCGAAGTGAAGAGAGTGCCTGGCCAACCTATACTGGGGGCAACTGTACCTGGCTAATCTATACTGGGGCCAACTGTATCTGGCCAACCTATACTGGGGGCAACTGTACCTGGCTAAGCTATGCTGGGGCCAACTGTATCTGACCAACCTATACTGGGAGCAACTGTACCTGGCTAATCTATACTGGGGCCAACTGTATCTGGCCAACCTATACTGGGGGCAACTGTACCTGGCTAATCTATACTGGGGCCAACTGTATCTGGCTAACCTATACTGGGAGCAACTGTACCTGGCTAATCTATACTGGGGCCAACTGTATCTGGCCAACCTATACTGGGGCAACTGTACCTGGCTATTCTATACTGGGGCCAACTGTATCTGGCCAACCTATACTGGGGGCAACTGTACCTGGCTAATCTATACTGGGGCCAACTGTATCTGGCTAACCTATACTGGGGCAACTGTTGCTAGCTATCAACACTGGGGGCACCTATACCTGGCTACCTACCTGTACTTAGGGTGGTTTTTGGGGGCTACTCTCAGCTAAAACGTGAGTTGCAAATTGTCCGGTGCTGTGTGATCATTCCAAATCGGATTTCCGGAGTGATTCCAGGTAAAGCGATTTTGGGCCCTGTTTTACTTAATGAAATCTTTTCCAAAACTGCTGCATGCAGAGCGATTGGGATTTTGGCAAATTAACTTGCAATTGATACAATACAATAATACAATACAATAACATTTCTATAGTGCTTTTCTCCCATAGGACTCAAAGTGCTTAGGCTCTCTCAGATTCAGTAATTGGTAGTAGGATGAAGTATTCACACAACAAAAGTTATATTTCTGCAAATGCCAGACTGAACAGGTGGGTTTTCAGTCTGGATTTAAACACGTCCAGGGATGGAGCTGTCCTGATCTGTTGAGGTAAGGAGTTCCAAAACGTAGGGGCAGCATGACAGAAGGCTCTGGGACCAAAAGATTCCAAGTGGACTCTGGGTATGACTAGATTATTAGAACCTGTGGCTCTGAGAATGCGGGGATTGCTACGCAGCTGCAACATATCTTTCATGTATCCAGGGCCTAGATTATTCAGGGATTTAAATGTCAGTAGGCCGATCTTGAATAGGACCCTCCATTCTATAGGTAGCCAGTGAAGGGAGTGCAGGACTGGCGTTATGTGGCAGTGACAGGGTTGGTTGGTTAGCAGCCTGGCAGCAGTATTCTGTATCAGCTGTAGGCGGTACAAGACCTTTTTTGGAAGGCCAGTGTAGAGAGCATTACAGTAGTCCAGTCGGGATGTGATGAAGGCGTGGACTAAGGTTGGCAGATCTACTGGGGGTATGAGGTGCTTGATTTTTGCAATTGATCCCTGTGAGATCATGGCCATTCACTTTCAGCAGCAAAACGTAGATAGTTAGATAAATAGATAGATTGATAGACATCACATAATATAGATAGATGGATAATTGGCCAATATCAACCCCCTTGAAGCAAGCCCGTTAAGGTTGTCACTAACGATACAATCTGCAGAATGATTGTTTACAAACGATTCTTCGTATGAACGATCGGAAATGAACATTAGGGACTACTAACAGACAAAAACCTTCTAACCAATTCGATTAGCTTGATGGATCGATCCCCCCCCCAAAAAATCGGATTGATTTCATAAATCTGATCTGATTGTTTAGGAGATGTTTGTGCGTTAAGGTGGCCACTAATGATACAATTTTCCCAATGATAGTTTACAAACGATTCTTCATATGAATGATCGAAAAGGATTGTTTAGCATGACTAATGGACAAAATTTCCTAATCAATCCAATCAGATTGATGGGATCGATCCAAAAATCGTATTGATTTCATAAATCTGATTGGTTAGGAGATTTTTGTCCATTAAGGTGGGCACTAATGATACAATTTTACAAATGATTGATCACAAACAATTCTTCATATGAACAATTGTAAATAATCATTTGGGACCACTAACAGACAAATCTCCTAACCAATCTGGTCAGATTAATGAAATTGATACGATTTTCAGGTTTGATCCCAATCAATCTGATGGGATTGGTTAGGAGATTATTGTCCATTAGTGGTCTCAAACAATCATTGCCGATCTTTCATATGAAATAATCGTTTGTTCGGCAAATTGTATCATTAGTGGCCACCTTAAAGGATACTCGATGTGACATAATGAGATAGACATGTGTATGTACAGTACCTAGCACATAAATAACTATGCTATGTTCCTTTTTTTATTTTTCTGCCTGAAAGCGTTAAACATTAGGTATGTAAGTGGCAGTTCCTGTCTGAGTCAGGACTGGATCAGACTACAGTGTGACCCTCACTGATAAGAAATTACCATAAAGCACTTTCCTAGCAGAAAATGGTTTCTGAGAACAGGAAAGAGATCAAAAGGTTCAACAGTTCATAGGTTTTAGCTCTGGCATACTTCAATGAATTTGTCATTGAGCAAAAACAACAAAACAGTAAAAACTTAAAAAGTATATTTAAATATAAAATAAAACTGAGGAATATCTTAAAGAGAAACTCCGACCAAGAATTGAACTTTATCCCAATCAGTAGCTAATACCCCCTTTTACATGAGAAATCTATTCCTTTTCACAAACAGACCATCAGGGGGCGCTGTATTACTGATATTGTGGTGAAACCCCTCCCACAAGAAACTTTTGAGTACGTACTCCTGGCAGTTTCCTGTCTGGGAACCTTGCTGCATTGTGGGAAATAGCTGTTTACAGATGTTTCCAACTGCCAAAAAAAACACGCAGCAGCTACATCACCTGCCAACAGTAAAAATGTCACCATGTAATAAATGTCAGAATGTAAATCAGGGAGAGGAAAGATTTTACAATGGGCAAACACTGACTAAATCATTTATACATAATTATTGTAATTATTGTACATTATTTTCACTGGAGTTCCTCTTTAAAAAGTCATTTGTAGGAGAAGGAAGATATGATTATTTCATTAATGTTCACCTTAGGTGTCCTTTAAAGGTGCAAAGCTTGATACCAGACTTGCATGAGTTATATGCGCTATTCATATCCCGAGGAAGAGGGATATGCCTGCGAAACGCATTGCACTTTCTGCAGTATGTAAATAAATATTTTTGTTGAATAATATCAACAGTATCTTGTGTGTTTGGAGGAGGTAAGTCCACCTTGACCTCTTATTTTAAACTTTTTAGCAATTTGTATCCTTTTTGCACCTCTGTTTTGCTTATACGTTACCTCAAAGGTGGCCACTAACGATACAATTGGCCAAATAATAGTTTACAAATGGTTCTTTGTATGAACAATCGGAAATGATTGTTTGAGACCACTAATGGACATTAATCTCCTAACCATTCCAATCAGATTGATGAAACTGACCCAAAATCTGATCGGATTGGTTAGGAGATTTTTGTCCATTAGTGGTCCCAAATGATCATTTCCGATCGCTCATAAACGATTGTTCGCCAATTTGTAGGGTTGGGGGCCACCTTTATTAGATTACAGAAGGTTTTGTGTCAGGACTGTGTGAGAGGGACAGACTTGGTGAATTCAGTGTTTTTCCTCCTCTCTGGCAGGCAAGAGGTCCCTCCATCCAGGCAATTATCCCAGAAGATGGATCCTCTCCAGTGTGGCGTCTGCCAGGCCACAGTTGTACACAGATCCCTCTTGTTTGCTCCAGGCCCCCCTGCTGGCAGGTCACCTCGCCCCCTCCTGTAGGTTTACTTCCCAATTTGGTGTGACAAATGTTGGCATTGTCCTGTGTCACCAGCCTCTCATGTCTACTAACAGGTGCCTTGTAAACAGTTCTTGTTGGACAGAGCGCTGTGATTGGGCCAGACAGCTGCCATCTTTAAATACCCCCAAACACAACAGCGTCTACAGATCCTGTCCAAGCGGCACGGCATGGAATCACGCGTTTCTGAGGATAGAGGAGAAATCGCCACGCTACTCGATGAATGAAGTGCTGTTTTTTCTGGGGGCTTGGGGGGCCTGGACTGCTCCTGTATGTTATGCAAAGCAGCAGGGAGCGTTATACCTTAGCTGCTCCTGGTGAAAGGACAGGTCCTCTTCAATCCTCTTCAGTTCAGCTCATCGCCGCGCTGTGCAGCCAATCACCTTGCGGGCGGCTCCAGTCTCTGAAAGTCATGTGACAGGGGCGGAAGCCGTATGGTGATTGGTAGCGATGAACACAAATTTTGTGCAAATTTTACCACAACAATTGTTTGGGCAGCACCAGTACAAAAATAGTAAAGCTCAAGTGGGTTCCAAATCAAATATAGAACAGTGTGTGCAGAAAGGGATTCTAAACAAGTATATAAACAACAGCAAAGATGAATCCTGAGAGACCGCACCACACAACCAATAAAGTGTAAATAATGAGCTTTATTTAAACTAATATTGCAAGAAATGGATAAAAACAATTAAAACAATGTACCCCAGGTGGACACAATTGATCAAGCCAAATGGCTATGGATATATACAATAATTGCTGATATGCATCAATAAATACAACCCAAACCTTTCACTCACAGCCAAAAATAGTTCATAATGTAAAGAACCTGGGTAAGAAGGTGCCACGTGCTATGTGCAAAAACGCTGTGTAAATCAAGCACTATAAAGTGCATAAGGGCATGAAGAGAGGGGTGATGGAAAGCGTGGTAAAGAATCAGTCCCACAATAGGGGATGCAAAATGTGCAAATAAGAACAGTGTGCCAACATGGAAGAGAATCCACGGAACATAAGGTGGACTGGAAGGAGGAAAGGCTGCGTTTACCTGGAAGGCACCTTCCAGCTAGACGCAGCCTTTCCTCCTTCCAGTCCTCTTACCTTGGTGAGTCTTTTCCTCTTATGCACCTTATGTTCCGTGGATCATCTTTACATTATGAACTATTTTTGGCTGTGAGTGAAAGGTTTGGGTTGTATTTATTGATGCATACCAGCAATTATTGTATATATCCATAGCCATTTGGCTTGATCAATTGTGTCCACCTGGGGTACATTGTTTTAATTGTTTTTATCCATTTCTTGCAATATTAGTTTAACCACTTGCCGACCGCCCACAGCCCATGGGCGGCGGCAAAGTGGATGCCTTAAGGACCGCAATACGCCTGACGGCGCCGGGTCCTTAAGGCGTGTCCGGGGAGCGATCGCGTCATCTATGACGCGCGCTCCCCGCGGCGAAAGGTCCCGCCCACCTTGCCCGATACCCCGCCGGCCAATTAGCAGCGCCGGCGGGGTTTGAAAATCCGATCTGGGCCAATAGGAAAGTATAATACACTTTGTTGACATGACAAAGTGTATTATACTGGCTGCCTCCTCCTCCTCTGCACTCGTATGCGCACGGATCGTCTGAGGAGGAGGCAGCCCTGTACTGAGCAGCAGAAAACGGTTGTACACCCACAGATCCCCCCCGATCGCCCACCCCAGCCCTCAGAACCCCCCCTGACCACCCCAGCAGACCCAAGTTTGCACCCAAGCACCCCCTAATAAACCCATCAATCACCCCCTGCCACTATCTGCCGACGCTATTATTTAGGTTAGGTCCCTAACTGCCCCCTAGGGTCCCTTGATCACCCCCCCCCCACCCTCAGATCCCCCCAGCCCCCCACCCCTGTATACTGTATACATCTGCCTCACCCACTGACCACCTGTCTATCACCTGTCTGTCACTTGTCTATCACCCCTTGTCACCACCACCCATCAGAGCAGACCCTAAACTGTCCCTTGGGGGCACCTGATCACCCACCCAGACCCCCAGATTGTCCTCAGACCCCCCCGATAACCTCCCCAGTGCATTGTTTACATCTATTCTCCCCTGTAATCACTCACTGACCTCCCATCGGTCACCCCCTGTGTCTGCCACCCATCAGATCAGGACCCAATCTGCCCCGTGCGGGCACCTAATCAACCCCCCTCACCTTCAGATCGCGCTCAGACCCCCCCCCCCCAATCACCTTCCCAGTGCATTGTATTTGATTGTGCTGTCATTGTATTTGATTGTCCCGTGATTGGCCTGTGATTGTCCCGTGATTGGCCTGTGATTGTCCCGTGATTGGCCTGTGATTGTCCCGTGATTGGCCTGTGATTGTCCCGTGATTGGCCTGTGATTGGCTTTGATTGTCCCGTGATTGGCCTGTGATTGTCCCGTGATTGGCCTGTGATTGGCCCGTGATTGGCCTGTGATTGTCCCGTGATTGGCCTGTGATTGGCTTTGATTGTCCCGTGATTGGCCTGTCATTGTTTCTGATTGCTTCTGATTCCCCACTCGCCACCACCCCCCTGTCACTATCCTAGTGATCTAAAAACAGTGATCAGTGGAAACTGTCACTTTTTTAGTATCACTAGTGTTAGCAGTTAGGCCAGTTAGCTAGGCCCCTTTGTGTCAGTAAGTGCTCAGCCCACTGCACCACAGTCACTAATTAGCGTCATCACTGTCGCTAATCAACATTGTTACTATATAGTATCTGTAAGTGATCATTACTGATCGCAGTCAGATCTATTAGGGTCACTAGGATCCACTAAAAAACGCAGTGTTTGCCCGATCAGGTCTGATCGTTCGCCTGCACTTGCGTTCAGCCCACCCCACCGCAGTGACAGAATTTTTTTTTCTGATCACTGCAAAAACCACTGTACACTAGCTGTGCACTGTAAACATCAGTTTTGATTTTTTTTTAATCAAAACTCAGTGATCACAGCTTTCTACCGCTCAAATACTCCCTTTCGCTAAGTAGGTGCTCTTTTTTCTGGGTAGTCTCAGAGAAATACCCCCTAAATTTAGCAGTCCACCATGGCAAGAAAGGGGTATTCCGATGATGAGGTTCTCAGGTACATGGCCCAGTCGGATGAGGACGATTGGGACGAACCATTCGACGAACCATCTGGGTCAGAGTTTGTACCTGAATTGAGCAATGGCTCACTGATAGTGATAGTGATAGTGATGACGAGGTTGAGGTCCCGGCTAGAGCCAGGCGTACCACACCCCATGTCGTTGGACCGCAGGTGGCGCAGGATCAGCCTCAAGGGCAGCAGAGTGGTGCTCGTGCTGGTCTGAGATTTCATGGTGGGGCAGGCACCAGCAGCACAGCATCTCCTGGACCTAGAACCAGTACTTCCGTACACCCTGGTGAAGTGGCGAGCACCAGCGTGGAAGTTGAAACTGGTTCGGTGGCACGTGTAGTAACACCCCAGTCGCAGCCATCAAGTACACGGGCCCGTACTACCCCTAGTTTACCAGAGGTGCTGGCAAATCCAAATTGGCAATCCCCTGATACCGCCGCACCCGTACTGCCCCCTTTCACCGCCCAGTCTGGAGTCCAGGTGATGACAGATAATCTAGGATCGCCCCTAGACTTTTTTTATCTGTTCATCACCCAGGATCTCTTAGACCTAGTCGTGGCAGAGACCAACCGTAAAGCCACACAATTTCTAACCGCCAATCCGAATGTCTTCCTTGCCCAGCCATTTCGGTGGAAACCAGTCCAAGTTTCCGAACTTAAAAATTTTTTTGGGCCTTCTCTTACACATGGGACAAATCAAACAAAATGTGTTGCGGTCTTATTGGTCTACAGACCCATCACAACATGTTCCCTTGTACTCTGCTGCCATGTCCAGGACACGATTTGAGAACATCCTGCGCTTCCTGCACTTCAATGATGATGAAACCTGTCATGAAAGTGACCACCCTGCTTTTGACCGGCTCCACAAAATTCGGCCCCTCATAGACCACCTGTCATCAAAATTTGCAGATGCTTATACCCCTGAACAGCAAATCTGCGTAGATGAGTCCCTCATACGTTTTACCGGGCGCCTTGGCATCAAACAGTACATCCCAAGCAAGCGCGCCCGGTATGGGGTGAAACTGTATAAGCTCTGTGAAAGGGCCACAGGCTATACATCTTATTTTAGGGTCTATGAGGGAAAAGACTCCAAATTGGAGCCGGTCGGATGCCCTGACTACCTGGGGAGCAGTGGAAAGGTTGTGTGGGACTTGGCGTCACCCTTGTTCCAGAAGGGGTACCATCTTTATGTGGACAATTACTACTCAAGTGTGGCCCTCTATCAGCACTTAAAGTTAGAAGGAATCCGATGCTGTGGCACCGTGCGGCATAGTCGCCGGGGCTTCCCCCAACGGCTCATTACCACCAAACTTCAACGGGGGCAGAGGGCCGCATTGAGTGCTGACGACCTGCTCGCGGTGAAATGGAAGGACAAGAGGGACGTTTACTTTCTGTCCACCATTCACGCAGACACGACAGTCCAAATTCAACGGCGAACTGAGGTCATTGAAAAAACCCTTGTCGTCCATGAGTATAATACCAACATGGGAGGGGTGGACTACATTGACCAGAGGTTAGCGCCCTATTTACTTTCCCGCAAAACAAGGCGCTGGTATAAAAAAGTGTCCTTTTATTTAATTCAATTGGCAGTTTACAACAGCTTTGTTCTCTACAGTAAGGCTGGGAGAACTGGATCGTTTCTACAATTTCAGAGACAGATCACTATGGAACTCCTGTATCCAGCAGGTGCCGTGGCCCAACCCCAAGATGCAACTAGCAGGCTGCATGGAAGGCATTACGCCTATCCGATTCCGAGTACCCCAGGTCACCGAATCCGAAGAAAACGTTGTCGTGTCTGCAGCAGGGCTGGAACAAGGCGTGACACCACTGTTTATTGTCCCACCTGTCCTGACCAGCCTGGCCTATGCCTAGGGGAGTGTTTTGAGAGGTACCATGAGCAGGTACACTATTAGAGAGTAGGGAACTACAGACACAGCGGTAGGCACACAAGGGTCTCTCAGTGCTATTTCACACTGCTGCGATGCGTTAGGGCAAAATGCCTAGCGAAAGTCACACTTTGCGGTCCCCCCCTACGCCGGAAGTGCTTGACTTAACGCTAGTGCATGCCTACGTTACTGCGTGGCTTCTGTGGCAATTTCGATCGGCCCGGAAGTCATGTTAGTCTATGGCGACGCAGTTCATTACTAGGCCGAATGCTACTTTTGTGGTATTCCCTGAAGGTCTGTTTTGGACGATACGGTGCGGTGGGCTCGACCCACCGGATATGTCAATATGCAGTGTGAAACCAAACATCTGGTTTTGAGAGATCGTAATACACAGGGCTGCCAGAAACCTCTCCTTTCACTTGGGACAAAATGCGTAATGTACTTCGCCACAACTCTGTGCGATTTGCACTTCGCACATTGTCCCATGGGGGAGGAGAGGTTTGTCCTCGGGAGGTAAGTTAAAAAAAAAAAAAAAAAAAAAAAAAACAGGTAAGCAAAGAAGCTAATGTTTAGTTTGCAATGTTAAGGTTTTTATTAACAAAAGTTCAGTTTATTAATGTTAATTAAGTAATTGATTTGCTGCTTGCCTGTTTTATTTTTTTTTTGTATTTTTTTTTCCTTTTTCCATCAAATAACCTTCCAGGTGGACCGAGCGAACGACTAACCAGCTGCAGCACTGATGGTGCATCCTGACAGAACATTGCGCATCTGTCAGCTTACACATAAGTCGGTGCAT
This sequence comes from Hyperolius riggenbachi, assembly GCF_040937935.1. Taxonomy (NCBI): domain Eukaryota; kingdom Metazoa; phylum Chordata; class Amphibia; order Anura; family Hyperoliidae; genus Hyperolius; species Hyperolius riggenbachi. Next base: position 230,573,746 of record NC_090656.1, on the reverse strand, counting down.
GCAGCGCTGCAGGACGAGATTTCTCCTCCGCAGTCAAAAAGATACGTTTGCCGAGGCATATGGGCCGAGGAGTGGTGTTGGGGATTCATATGCTTTGGCAAACACTTTGTATCAAAAAAGAACTCTGGCAATGATTTGTTCATCCACATCGATCGGTGTGAATGGATAAATCAGGTTTGCCAGGGCATACGAGCTGGTGGGTTTGGATTTTTGGGGCGGCAGCTCCTATGTCCTGGCAGACGCCTTCCCCTCCTTTTTGTATTGTTTTGTCTTTTTTTCTTCTCTCTTTTTTCTATCTAGACCGACCAATCAGCTGCAGCACTGATGGTGCATCCTGACAGAACATTGTGCGTCTGTCAGCTTACACATAAGTCGGTGCATGCAGCGCTGCAGGACGAGATTTCTCCTCTGCAGTCAAAAAGATACGTTTGCCGAGGCATATGGGCCGAGGAGTGGTGTTGGGGATTCATATGCTTTGGCAAACACTTTGTATCAAAAAAGAACTCTGGCAATGATTTGTTCATCCACATCGATCGGTGTGAATGGATAAATCAGGTTTGCCAGGGCATACGAGCTGGTGGGTTTGGATTTTTGGGGCGGCAGCTCCTATGTCCTGGCAGACGCCTTCCTCTTTTTTTTTTTTTCAAAATTTTTTGGCAGATATTTTTTCATCCACATTGATTAATTGTTTGACGTTCATTTTTCCTTTCAGCCCACAGTGCATTACCCTGAAGCCGCATCTACACGCGTAGATGCGGCCGCGATGCTCCTTATCAATCGAGCCGCTGATGCGGCTCGATTGATAAGATCCGACAGGACGGATCTCCGCACCGCCGATTCCCTGCTTGATCCCCGCGAGGGGACAATGGCAGGGAATCGTGCGGGAGATAAGCGGCGCCGGCGGGCACGAGCGGGGAATCGAATGCGGCGCACGCGGGCACGAGCGGGGAATCGAATGCGGCGGCGAGCGGGGACGCGGCGGGCACGCGGAAGAGGTGATCCGGCGGCTAATCGAGCCGCCGGATCGCTACAATGTCCCATGGTGTAGATGGGGCTTTATGCCCAATATAAGGAGTATAGCAGAAACTCCTAATACTGGCCATACATGTAATGATTGCAGAGACCCTAAAATGCCAGGACAGACCCCACGAATGATGCCATTTTGGAAAGAGGACACCCAAAAGTATTCCGTGAGGTGCATGGTGAGTTCATAGAATGTTTTATTTTTTGTCACAAGTTAGCAGAAATTGTGGTTTTGTGTTTTTGTTTTTTTTTCACAAAATGTCATTTTCCGCTAACTTGTGACAAAAAATAAAATTTTCTATGAACTCACCATGGCCCTCATGGAATACCTTAGCGTGTATTCTTTCCAAAATGGGGTCATTTGTGGGGTTTGTTAACTGTCCTGGCAAGTGGGCGGGGTGCTAAATTTTGAGCACCCCTGTAAAGCCTAAAGGTACTCATTGGACTCTGGGCCCCTTAGCGCAGTTAGGGTGCAAAAAAGTGCCACACATGTGGTATCGCCGTTGTCATTGTCCATTTACAGAGTTATTTCTCCCACCCAGCATGGGTATGTGTAAAAATACACCCCAAAACACATTATAGTACTTCTACTGAGTACGGCGATACCACATGTGTGGCACTTTTTTGCACCCTAACTGCGCTAAAGGGCCCAAAGTCCAATGAGTACCTTTAGGATTTCACAGGTCATTTTGCGGAATTTGATTTCCAGACTACTCCTCACGGTTTAGGGCCCCTAAAATGCCAGGGCAGTATAGGAACCCCACAAATGACCCCATTTTAGAAAGAAGACACCCCAAGGTATTCCGTTAGGAGTATGGTAAGTTCATAGAAGATTTTATTTTTTGTCAAAAGTTAGCGGAAAATTGATTTTTATTGTTTTTTTCACAAAGTGTCATTTTCCACTAACTTGTGACAAAAAATAAAATCTTCTATGAACTCACCATACTCCTAACGGAATACCTTGGGGTGTCTTCTTTCTAAAATGGGGTCATTTGTGGGGTTCCTATACTGCCCTGGCATTTTAGGGGCCCTAAACCGTGAGGAGTAGTCTGGAAATCAAATTTCGCAAAATGACCTGTGAAATCCTAAAGGTACTCATTGGACTTTGGGCCCTTTAGCGTAGTTAGGGTGCAAAAAAGTGCCACACATGTGGTATCGCCGTACTCGGGAGAAGTAGTATAATGTGTTTTGTGGTGTATTTTTACACATACCCATGCTGGGTGGGAGAAATAACTCTGTAAATGGACAATTGTGTGTAAAAAAAATGAAAACATTGTCATTTACAGAGATATTTCTCCCACCCAGCATGGGTATGTGTAAAAATACACCCCAAAACACATTATAGTACTTCTACTGAGTATGGCAATACCACATGTGTGGCACTTTTTTGCAGCCTAACTGCGCTAAGGGGTCCAAAGTCCAATGAGCACCTTTAGGCTTTACAGGGGTGCTTACAATTTAGCACCCCCAAAATGTCAGGACAGTAAACACACCCCACAAATGACCCCATTTTGAAAAGTAGACACTTCAAGGTATGCAGAGAGGGGCATGGTGAGTCCGTGGCAGATTTCATTTTTTTTTTTTGTCGCAAATTAGAAGAAATTGAAACTTTTTTTTTTTTTCACAAAGTGTCATTTTCCGCTTACTTGTGACAAAAAAATAATATCTTCTATGAACTCACTATGCCTCTCAGTGAATACTTTGGGATGTCTTCTTTCCAAAATGGGGTCATTTGGGGGGTATTTATACTATCCTGGAATTCTAGCCCCTCATGAAACATGACAGGGGGTCAGAAAAGTCATAGATGCTTGAAAATGGGAAAATTCACTTTTTGCACCATAGTTTGTAAACGCTATAACTTTTACCCAAACCAATAAATATACACTGAATGGGGTTTTTTTTTATCAAAAACATGTTTGTCCACATTTTTCGGGCTGCATGTATACAGAAATTTTACTTTATTTGAAAAATGTCAGCACAGAAAGTTAAAAAAATAATTTTTTTGCCAAAATTCATGTCTTTTTTGATGAATATAATAAAAAGTAAAAATCGCAGGAGCAATCAAATAGCACCAAAAGAAAGCTTTATTAGTGACAAGAAAAGGAGCCAAAATTCATTTAGGTGGTAGGTTGTATGAGCGAGCAATAAACCGTGAAAGCTGCAGTGGTCTGAATGGAAAAAAAGTGCCTGGTCCTTAAGGGGTAGAAAGACTGTGGTCCTCAAGTGGTTAAATAAAGCTCATTATTTACACTTTATTGGTTGTGTGGTGCGGTCTCTCAGGATTCATCTTTGCTGTTGTTTATACACAAATTTTGTGCAATCGTAATTTTGCACCGTAATTCGCAATTACAATGCAAAATCGTAGCGGGAAATTTCGGGTAAATTGTAATCGATTTTGTATGTAAATGTAATCAGGAACTGTAATTTCACGTAATTTTTGTGTCGTTTTTGTGGGGGCTTTGCTATTAACCTCTCAGGCATTTTTTTATGTGCATCTGTAATTGAACTTTAAAGAAAACTTGTGAAAAAAAAACCTCTCTTAGGGGATACGTACCTCGAGAGGGGGAAGCCTCTGAATCCCAAGTAGGCTTCCCCCGTCCTCCTCTGTCCCGGCAATCCAGCCCTGGTAACCACTTACCTACCGCGATCCAATGCAGGCGCAGAAGTGGCTCTTTGTTCGGGCTAAGGCGGAAAAAGCCGAGCTGCTACCACGCCTGAACAGGATCGTGGTAGGTAAATATTGCCGTACTGTTTGTCAGGCTTTGTCAAGGAAGCTTTGGGGGAACCAACGCTGGATTCCCCCAGGCTACAGAGGACAGTGAAGTCTCATTGGGACCCTGAGTCTTCCCCCTCCTGAAGTAAGTATATCCCAGAGGGAGATTTTTTTGTTACAGGTTCTCTTTAAGGAGAAAATCGTTGATCAATAGTTGAAAATAACTGGTAAAACTGCTGGTAAGATACAAACAAGGTGTTCTGAGAGCTAATAAACAACAGACCTCATAAAAAATGATGCAAACATGAAAAGACAGATGATGATCTTTACATAGCGGATGCCAATAAACTGTGCCCAGTAAAATGGGAACATGTGTTTTCAGTTACGGCCTGTGTCAGGCTGGCCTGCAGCTATGAGGTACGAACTGTACTGAGCTCCACATAAAACGTGAGAGCAAGCAAAAAAGTCCAAAAATGGACTGGCGAGGGCAAATCTCCGGGAAGTCCAGAGATGGACAGGTGAGGGATGGTTCCAAGGAAGTCAAGAGATGGACAGGTGAGGGATGGTTCCAAGGAAGTCAAGAGATGGACAGGTGAGGGATGGTTCCAAGGAAGTCAAGAGATGGACAGGTGAGGGATGGTTCCAAGGAAGTCCAGAGATGGACAGGTGAGGGATGGTTCCAAGGAAGCCCAAAGATGGACAGGTGAGGGATAGTCCCGGGAAGCCCAAAGATGGACAGGTGAGGGATAGTTCCAGGAAGTCCAGAGATGGACAGGTGAGGGATGGTTCCGGGAAGTCCAGAGATGGACAGGTGAGGGATGGTTCTGGGAAGTCCAGAGATGGACAGGTGAGGGATAGTCCCGGGAAGTCCAGAGATGGACAGGTGAGGGATAGTCCCGGGAAGCCCAAAGATGGACAGGTGAGGGATAGTTCCAGGAAGTCCAGAGATGGACAGGTGAGGGATAGTCCCAGGAAGTTCAGAGATAGAAAGGCAAGGGATGGTTCCAGGGAGGTCCAGAGATGGACAGGAGAGAAATGATTCCAGGGAAGTCCACAGATAGACAGGTGAGGGATGGTCCCAGGAAGTCTAGAGATATACAGATTTGAAATGGTTCCAGGGAAGTTCATAAATAGACAGGTGAGGGATGGTCCTAGGGAAGTCCAGAGATAAACAGTTAAGGGATGGTTCCAGGGAAGTTCATAAATAGACAGGTGAGGGATGGTCCTAGGAAAGTCCAGAGATAGACAGGTGAGGGATGGTTCTAGGGAAGTCCAGAGATAAACAGGTAAGGGATGGTTCCAGGGAAGTCCAGAGATATACAGGTGAGCGATGATCCTGGGAAGTTCAGAGATGGACAGGTGAGGAATGGAATGAATTCCAGAGATGGACAGGCGAGGGATGGTTCTAGGGAAGTCCAGAGATGGACAGGTGAGGGATAGTTCCAGGGAAGTCCAGAGTTCCGGGGAAGTCCAGAGGTGGACAAGTGAGGGATGGTTCCAGGAAAGTCCAGAGATAGACAGGCGGGGGATGGTCCCAGGAAGTCCAGAGACGGACAGGCGAGGGATGGTTCCAGGGAAGTTCAGAGATGGACAGGCGAGGGATGGTCCCGGGAAGTCCAGAGATGGACAGACAAGGGATAGTCCTAGGAATTCCAGAGATAGACAGATGAGGGATCATCCCAGGAAATCCAGACATAGACAGGAGAGGGATGGTCCCGGGAAGTACAGAGATAGACAGATGAAGGATGGCTCCAGGAAGTCCAGAGATAGAAATATGAGGGATGACCACCGGAAGTCCAGAGATGGAGAGACGAGGGATGGTCCCAGAAAGTGCAGAGATGGAGAGACGAGGGATGTCCCAGGAAGTCCAGAAATGGACAGATGAGGGATTGTTCCGGGAAGTCCAGAGATAGACAGATGAGGGATAACCCTGGGAAGTCCAGAGATGGACAGGTCGTGGTGGTGGGATTTGAATGATAAAACAACATCTTTTGATTCAGAATTCTTTGTGATATGCCTGGAGAGGGGTGTAGCGGGGCATGGATAGAAGTGTGGCAGGGGCGTGTCTTAAAGCGTACCTTCTTATTATCTAAAAATGTTGGGTAGTATGCCCACCTTCACTCTGAGGCTATGATAGGCTGTCAGCAGCAATCCCTCCTCCTCTTCAGGCACATGTGACTAATGGTGGTGAGCTGGCATCAGTCAGCCGCTGAGGCTCTAAGTACTGTATGAGCGGGTAATAATGTCCTTTCATATTTTGCAAAAACGACGGTGTTATGTTACAAAACTTTTTTTTTTTTTATGCGGTGTAACTTTAAAATCACTCCCTATAAAACATCTCAAAAAACCTGTGTCTGAACACAGACTGCAAAACGGAAGGTATTTGTAATTTATCACTACACGTCCAAAACCCGCTGCCCAGTAATGTGTCAGATCAGGACAGGGCGTGGAACTCTCAGAACATTCCTCACGAGCCAGGCGCACATCCAGAACCGCTGGCTTGTATTAAATAAAGATGAGAAGGCGCTCGCCTGTAACATCGCACATGTGCCACAAACCAGCAGGTTTACATTTACTCCTGACATATGATTCATTTGCATGGCTCCTCCCACTGCCTCACAATGCCTTATGGGTGCTGATTTTCCATATTAAAGTGAACTCTTGCACAGGACAGAAGGAAAACATAGAGACATGCACCCTGTATGTATTTAGAGAGTTTAGCTTGTCTAATTCTCCCTCATCTGTGACTAAGCACAAGTTGTAATTTGATCTCTCAGCTGTGTCAGCTGGGGAATCTCATATGCCATGGCAGAGCAGCTAATCTGTCAACACAGAATGTTAACAATATGTCTGTTTCCACGAAAGCAGGAAGTACATACACTGCAGATTTATTGTAGGGTTTGTATCAGCTGTAACAAAGAAATGTTTTTCTTTAAAGGTTATTCTGCTGTTGTGTATGATAATGTTTTAGAGCAGAGGAAGTTCAGGTCCGCTTTAAATCCTGTTTTAGGCCGCAGATATGGCTGCTTGTTTCTGGTTCAGTCCCACATTTACATCACAGGACCCTATAGACACAGATGTCCTGGCACCCTAACTCCGCCCTCCATGAATTTACAAACCCCCGCTGAACCGCACCGCAAGTGTGCTGGCTGTCCCAGTTGTCACTTCTCCCTTACTTCCCTTGCCCATCATAGGTAGCTACAGGTGTCCCTTTATACTGAGGGTACCTCTCTGGCTAGCTAATACTAAGAAGCTAGAGGTCCCCCTGACTGAAGAGAGATATTGACAGTGGAATGCCCAGACACCGGTGATAAACCTCTCATTTACACTCTCATGAGGACTCTGCAGAGGGAAGGAGGGAGGGAGGCGCTCAGGGAGGGAAGTGAGCAGCCTTTCCATCATCAGGCGCCTGTAGGCTCGTGCCTCCAGTGCCTTATGGTAAATCCAGCCCTGTTTCGGTTGATGGGTAAGGATGAGCTAGCAAAATTGTTAAATTCGCTCTTGAGTTGTATCGGCCCCAATCTAGCTTAGGACTGGTTTCCACTAAGAAACGATTATGCCGTGATTGTGTTTCTTGTAATTCCCACTACTGCGAATGCACAGCGATCCATCAGGTGTTCGTCCTGATTGCAGTGTGTTTCCGATGGGAGAGGGGAAAAAGGGAAAATATTTTAAACCGGCGAATTGACAACAATTGCAATGCAGCACAATTTGCTGTGTCCTTTCCCTGCACTGCTATACTATGCATCGGCATGCAATCAGGGCCGGTTCAAGTAACAATTGGGCCCTAGGGCAAAATTAGCCTGGGGGCCCCCCAACCAAAAAGCATCATTAGAGGCCCTTTGTTGCAGCCAAATTTCCTTCCTGGGCCCCTGAGCTGGCTGCTGACCCTCCCCAATCACCTCCCAACTTAACAGACTCTGCAGAGTTCCTGGGGAGCAACAGTTAAGATGGGGGAGGGACACCTTGGGGGCCCCTAAAGGCTCTGGGGCCCTGGGGCAATTGCCCATTTTTTCCTATGGTAGCTCCGGCCCTGCATGCAATCACGCAAAATATGCAGCAGGCGCAACGGTTGCCATGAGAAAAACACAGCGCACTAATGGAAACCTCCCCGCATGGATTCCATTACTTAAAGTGTTCCTAGCATTTTGTGATCTGATCTCAAGCACATCGCATGTAGTGGAAAATGGCCGAGCCTTTCTCCACTACACAGCTGAATCGCAAATCGCTAGTGATTTTTAAATCGCTAGGGTTGTTACTTTATCATAGAAATCACGAGAAGTATTTTCCACTATAGTGATTCGATTTGGAAATCGCAAATCGCAATCACTTTCTAGAGCGATTTTTACAGTGATTATGCAATGCAAATGAAAAATCGCAATCGCATAACAGAATGAATGAAAAATCGCAATCGCTGGCGTTTGTGATTTGTGATTGCGAGTGCTAGTGGAAAAGGGCCCTAGTGAGATTCTCACGGGATCAGCAGTCAGTTCTCACCATGAAGTCACGTTTTGCGGGAGCAAGGATTTCTGTAAAAAACAAATCGTACGATTTTTCAATCGATTTTAACCTTTTACCTGCGGCTCGATGATGGCCAGGAAGATGGACCCCAGCGATGTCCCATGACGACAAGCGATACAAGATCGATCTGCCTGGCGATGGGAATAAGCGACGGCTGCGAATGAGAGTTCAAGCTATCGTGGAAGTCGGCAGGGATGTTAAAGATCCGATCTGCCGTGAGGGTCGTTATTGCTGCGCGTCCTTCATGTAAATATGCGCCTGTACCCACGTTGTGAGGGAATTATCAATGTCCCTCAAAAAAAAATCGCCAGTTATTGGAAAAATCTCATAGTGGGTACATAGTGCATACAGGCCTTAAAGAACAAGTGACACCCATGCTAACCTAGAAATAAAAAACACATACTGTTTATAAGTATATAAATACTAGTTCTACTTACATAACAGATTCCTGTGAATTTTAATAAAGGAAAAGCAGAGAATCCTATTCTAGACGGTTTCCATCTTGGCTACCTTTGAATGAAGCAAATCCTGACATCATTTCCTCCCTCGCTCTTTTTTTCTTCTCTTGCTAATTGTGTATTCGTTACCCGCCCTCCTCCCAGAGACTTCAGACACTCCCACTGAGGTCTATACTAGGAAGTGCACTGTCTTATGTCATTAGAAGCAGGGGATAATAAAGGGAAGAGGAGGGATATATTATAGATAAAAAGACCCCCAGCATGCAACTGTTTGGCAATGGCAATTAAAGGGCCAGTGCTCCTAAGGTATGTGATACTCCAAACCATAACAGCAGAAAAAGTTTTGAAAGTTTGGAATGCAGGATTAGCATCTTTATCACTTAATACACTCAGACCAGTTGCTGTTGAAATTTGATTTTTATGGTGACAATACCACTTTAACACTGCTACTGCCTACTGAGTGCGCTCTAGTGGCTGCCTCGCAAGCGTTTTGAGTCAGACAGGAGAAAAGCGCTATACAAATATAGGAATTATTATTTAATAGCAATCAAAACGTTTAAATGCAATTAAATGAAATGTATCTTATACCTTAACCATCGATATTACAGCTGTGCATATATATTTGACAAAACCATTGAATTTCCTGCCATTGTTACCCTGGGCACTCTTATGCATTCTACACACGATGCAATTTTCCTATCAAATTATTGACGGGGCATTTCCAATCATTCCATAATAGTAATGATCACAATCCGCTAATTACAATTATGCAAAATTTTGCATAAATTTTCGCAGTTACACCGATTTGTTATTACGATTTGTAAATTAAATTGATTTCATGTAATCCATTTCTAATTTTACATCATTTTCGTGTATGCTCATGCCAAATTTAGCGGTTCACAGCAAAGCACCCACACATTCTATTGTCACAAAATTGCTACATACATATGTATGTATGTATGTATGTATGTATGTATGTATGTATAGATCAGGCATGATCGGAAGAGCCCATTTCCGTTTCCGGGACAATTCCGCATACCGTCATACCGAAATTCCGCATACCGGCACATACCGGCGGTATTCCGTGGTATTCCGCATGTATTTTCCGTAATTTTTATCCGGACTTCCGTAATTTTCGAATGATTGTGTCTATGTTGTCTATTGTCAATAAAGTTGTTGTATATTACGGAAACGTGATTGAAAAGTTTACTGTCGTAAATTTCAGCCTTTTTTTTTACAGAAATGCTGTTTTTTTATATGCGCACTGTTTGGGGGTGGCGCCCAGGCGGAATCTCACGTCCATGAGCTTGTTGCCATGATTGGTCAACTCCTTCCGCATCTCCTGATTGGTCAATTCATTCCGATTTTGCCGGGAATTCCGCATTCCGGTTTGACATTTCCAGATTCCGTGGAACAATGCGGAAACCCCAATTCCGGTGGAATGTCTGTATTTTAGCTTCCGCAGAATTCGGAAGCTCATGCCTGGTATAGATATGTATGTTAACGAGAACAGTGGGTACCAGTCAAAAAAAAGTATTTTTCAAACAGACCTTGTTTTTCAGAAAATCGATTTTAAAAATTGCAAAGGAAAAATGGTATTTAAATTGTCATTTTTCTGAGTTTAAAAAACTATTTTTTTTTTGCATTTTTAAAAACGATTTTCTCAAAAACGACAGTGTTTTAAATTATTTTTGGACTTGTACCTACTGTTCTCGTTAACATATGTAGCAATTCTGTTGACAATAGTATGTATGGCGGTTTTGCTATTTACTGCTAAAGTCAGCACGAAATTACGCAAACCTGCAAAATTCTGGTTCCTAATTACAATTTCAGATGAAATTTCCTCTTATATTTCGCATTACAATTTTGCATCGTAATTGCGAATTTCAATGCGACGTTACGACTATGTGAAATTTGTGCTCACTATTTGATATTTTTCCGACATGTCCAATCTGTTCAAGATAGGGATCAATTTTGTGCAGCACCGAACTCAAAATCGATTCTCTTTCTTGATCGGAAGCAGACCGGACATGTTGTCAATTATCGAACGATGGGAAATGTACTGTCAATCTCATGGGAAAATTGCATCGTGTGTACCCCACACCCCCACACACACCATACACACACACATATGACAGAAGCTGCGCCTCTCTCCTGGCCGGTGTCTCAGGAAGGAAGACCCGTCAGTTCGCTGACAGCGCGGCCCGGTGTCAGGTGAAGTTACTTCCAGCCAGTCGGAGCCTCTGCAGTTGTGGCCCACGGCAGCGTTTTCCTCCTGACACAAATAGATGCCCTACATACTCACCCGCCTCTCCCATCCCCTCACATCTGTCTGACGCTCTGAAAAACAGGACGTCTGCCCCGATGCAACAATAAGGCCTCGTCCGTTAGCTGCGCCGTCACCCCCCATCTGTCCGCAGGTCGGTGTCACCCACCACAGCTTCCTCCGCCACAGAGGGACTATGGGGTCCATCAATGTGCACATGCTGTGGAAATGTTCTATTTATAAATGTGAGTAGATGGCGACCGCATTGTTCGGTCAATCATCGGCACTTCCTCTTCACAGCTTCACGACTAACAGCAAGAGACGTATGAAATGATAAAATATTTAGAAGGTTAGAGGGAGGACATACCACACATCTATGGCAAGGGGCTTTTATTGGGGAGGGGGATCATAAAGCATTTCACTGGTCCTCTGCAGGGCTGTCAATTGTTTGTAAAAGAAAGGACAGTCTGTAAAAATGGCCTTTTTGTTGGCCAGTCCACGTAAAAACCCACTGTATCCGGCACAGGCGGGGATTGCCTGATGCCGAATACGTGTGCCAAAAAAGCACAAACCTCCTTTCTGTGCAGCAGAAAATACTTACCGAGCCTCTAAGCGCTATCTTCTACCCTTCCTGTAGCTCTTAGCGGCTTTCCACTGTCCTCTACGGCTCCCAGTGCATCACCTGACCCACATCAGGTCAGGTGACACACCAGGTGCATGGATGGCAGTAATGCCGAAGGAAGCAGGATGAGTAGAAGCAAGGCCGCCTTCAGGGCATCACAGGGGGACTGCTGTATGGGGCCCGAGTGAATCTGAGGCTCGATCAACAGTGCCATACACAGGCCCCAGCTGCAGTCTGTGTCTGTCTCTGTGTATCCTTCTGGCTGCCCATTAATGTGGTGAGTGGTGCCACGAGGCTCATCCAGGAGTTACCTTAGTCAGTGAGTAAATAAAGTAAACCTGAAATGAATGGGAGAAAAGGATTTTTACTTACCTGGGGCTCCTTCCAGCCCCCTGTAGTCTGTCAGCTCCTTCGATACTCTTCTGGTCCCATCCTTTATGCTCTTGTGAAATCTGCACAATCCAGCTGGGGTGTGGGGCACTGAGCATGTAGTGTTGCAGGCTGCTTGCCTCCTCCATCGTGCTTCCATAGCTGGGAACGGGTCAAAAGAAGTCACACGGATGTTAGTGTGTTCAGGCCTTCAAAGACTGTGATTAACCATATGGGGGCAGAGGGGAGTGAGGGGGGCCCCGTAAGTTTTCAGAGGGGAGTGAGGGGGGCCCACAAATTGCTGATGGTGTCCCTGGAGTAGAAAATGGTGCCTGGAGGCTCGGTAAGAATTTTCTACCCTGCAAGCCGCCCAAAGCATTGTCCACGTTATCCACCCTTTGCTGTATGTAAATGAACCACCTGACAGAGGCTGGTATTGTCATGGAGGCGCTCTAATTGGAGCAATATCATGGGGGCACTATCACCATTCTACAGTATGGTCTCCAGAGTGCTTGGGTTCGGCATATAGAGGATTGCTTAGACAGGTTGATGGGTGGGACTGGGGAGGACCCCGGCTGTCTTGGTGCACATTGGTACTAATGACAATAGTAGTGGAACATGGAAGGCCCCTAAAAAAAGAATTTCTGGAAATCTGGAGATACACTCAAATCAAGGACCACAAAGGTGGAGTTTTTTTAAATATTACCAGTGCCACGCCCTACACTTGAGAGACAGAGAGGGAGCTTAGGTAGAGTGACCATACGTCCCGGATTGCCCGGGACGCGTCCCGGATTCGGGGTCTTCTGTCCCAGGCAGCATGAGGTCCCGGGAAACGTCCCACTTTCAGCAGCGAGACGTCCCGGCCTCGGGACTCTGGCCACTCTATCTTCATGAACTGGCAGCGGCGTCTATAGACGCCGTGCCAGTTCATTGCCCGCAGCCCTGCTCCAGCTTCCTCTTCCGGTGTCTGTTCCGACACTGGCAGGCGAGCAGGGCTACGGCAAGATGGCTGCCGAAGCCCTGTACTGGAGACTATTTGTGTCTCCAGTACAGGGCTTTGGGCGCCATCTTGCCGTAGCCCTGTCAGCGCGGGAGAGAAGATCAGCAGCAAGATGGTCTCGGGAGCAGCGCGCCAGAGGCCGGAGACTTCTGCCAGGTGAGTAAATGCTTTCTTTTCCAGGTGTAATGTGCTCCCATTACGTTTCTTTTCCAGGTGTAATGTTTGCCCGCATTGTGTTTCTTTTGTGGAGAAATGTTTGCCCGCATTGCATTTCTTTTCCAGGTGAAATGTTTGCCCGCATTGCGTTTCTTTTCCAGGTGAAATGTTTGCCCAAATTGGGTTTCTTTTCTGGTGAAATGTTTGCCCGCATTGAGTTTTTTTTTCCAGGTGAAATGTTTGCCCGCATTGCGTTTCCTTTCTGGTGAAATGTTTGTCCGCATTGTGTTTCTTTTCCAGGTGAAATGTTTGCCCGCATTGCGTTTCTTTTCCAGGTGAAATGTTTGCCCGCATTGCATTTCTTTTCTGGTGAAATGTTTGCCCGCATTGCGTTTCTTTTCTGGTGAAATGTTTGCCCGCATTGCGTTTCTTTTCTGGTGAAATGTTTGCCCGCATTGTGTTGCTTTTCCAGGTAAAATGTTTGCCCGCATTGCGTTTCTTTTCTAGGTGAAATGTTTGCCCGCATTGCGTTTCTTTTCCAGGTGAAATGTTTGCCCGCATTGCGTTTCTTTTCTGGTGAAATGTTTGCCCGCATTGCGTTTCTTTTCTGGTGAAATGTTTGCCCGCATTGCGTTTCTTTTCTGGTGAAATGTTTGCCCGCATTGCGTTTACTTTCTAGTGAAATGTTTGCCCGAATTGCGTTTCTTTTCTGGGGAAATGTTTGCCCGCATTGCGTTTCTTTTCTGGTGAAATGTTTGCCCGCATTGCGTTTACTTTCTAGTGAAATGTTTGCCCGAATTGCGTTTCTTTTCTGGGGAAATGTTTGCCCGCATTGCGTTTCTTTTCTGGTGAAATGTTTGCCCGCATTGCAGTAATTTTCTGGTGAAATGTTTGCCCGCATTGCAGTAATTTTCTGGTGAAATGTTTGCCCACATTGCGTTTATTTTGTACTGATATGTTGCCCGCATTGCGTTTATTTGTACTGACATGTTGCCCGCATTGCGTTTTTTTTGTACTGACATGTTGCCCGCATTGCGTTTATTTTGTACTGACATATTGCCCGCATTGCGTTTATTTTGTACTGACATGTTTGCCCGCATTGCATTTATTTTGTACTGACATGTTTGCCCGCATTGCGTTTATTTTGTGCTGACATGTTGCCTGCATTGCATTTATTTTGTACTGACATGTTTGCCCGCATTGCATTTATTTTGTACTGACATGTTTGCCCGCATAGAGTTTATTTGTACTGACATGTTGCCCGCATTGCGTTTATTTTGTACTGACATGTTTGCCCGCATTGCGTTTATTTTGTACTGACATGTTGCCCGCATTGCATTTATTTTGTACTGACATGTTTGCCCGCATTGCATTTATTTTGTACTGACATGTTTGCCCGCATAGAGTTTATTTGTACTGACATGTTGCCCGCATTGCGTTTATTTTGTACTGACATGTTGCCCGCATTGCGCTTATTTTGTACTGACATGTTGCCCGCATTGCGTTTATTTTGTACTGACATGTTTGCCCGCATGGCATTTATTTTATACTGATATGTTGCCCGCCTTGCGGTTATTTTGTGCTGACATGTTGCCTATTGCATTTAGTTTCTGGTGTCCGGGGTAACTGTTACTGCATTTATTATTTAATGGTCATAGATGGCTATGTTTGCTGCTTTGTGGTTACGGTGTACTATTAGCATCACACAGTTTCTGCACACCCATGATGCAAAGTCTCGTTTGTCCACATCATGGCGTAAACACTGCTTTCTTATGCCTTGCTGTTACATCATTACGTTAGCTCCGCCAATACAATGTCATGGCCATGCCCATCTGTCGCCGCAGCCCCCCCGGTCTTCATCGCTGTGCACTCCTCAGTTCTCCCCACTTTTCGCAGCGGCGCCGCCCCCTCCTCCCCGCGCCCACCCTCCCTGTCCCAGGTTGGACCCACAAAAATCAGGTCACTCTAGCTTAGGGAGTTAAATAAGTGGCTGAGAAGTTGGTGCAGGAAGGAAAGGTGTGAATTCTTGGATAACCAGGCAGACTTTTCAGTCGGCTACAGGCTCTACAGCGGTGAGGATGCTGCTGTGCGTAATGATTGGTTGCTGCAGCTTTTGTTTGTATATACCAGCCTTTCTGAACCTTTTTAACCTGGAGGAACCCTGCAGATAACGTTTGAATCGCAAGGAACCCCTGCAAACAATGTTTTGATCTCGAGGAACCCCTGCATTTATTTTGCTGGAGGCATGGTCTTTAAAAGTATGTGTGGCTGTTGATTTCACTGCCCCTATTACACTGCTACTCATTATACTGCCTCCTAAGCCCCTAATTTAGTGCTTCTTGTTACAGAACCACCTATTATAGTGTGCTCTATTATACTTCCCCCACGATGGGGGAAAATGCCAAGGAACCCCTGCAGAGTACTCAAGGAACCCTGGGGTTCCTGGGAACCCTGGTTGAGAAAGTCTGGTATATACCACTGAGTGGCCAAAAACCCTCCAAAAACGAGTTGGTTTACCTCCTGCTCTGATCACAGCCGATATTCTTCTTGGCATGCACTCGACAAGATGCCAATACCGTTGTTGAGGAATGTCGGCCCATGCTGACCTAATGACAGCTCTATGTTGGGTCAGATTGGATGGTGGTGTTTCTAAGCTTTGAAGTGATCTTTTAACTTCATCCCACAAATGCTCAGTAGGATTGAGGTCAGGGCATTCAGCTGGTCATGGAAACAGGATAAACTCTGATTGATGTTCCTCAAGCAAGTATGAAACCGATCACAGCACTGTGGCAAGGGCCTACAACAGGCGTCATTTCCTATTTTAATGTGATACCATAGACACTCTTGATGGTCTCCTGCTGCTGAAGCCCATCTTTTGCAAAGTCTGTCTTGTTGTGTGTTGGGATATGCTTTGTGATTTGAATTGAATTCAACTGTAATTTGTCATGTTGTTGCCCTTCTATTGCTGTGGACTATGTGTGCTACTTGCCTTTCACCTCTCTTGTTCACCTCTCTTGTTCACCAGCCTTTTTGACCAGTCCTTAGCGCTTGAAGTTTTTATTTCTCAACTGCCACTCTCTAAACACCTGAGATACTGTTGGGCGAGGATATCCTACAAGAGTTGTCATTTCAGAGGTGCATCAGCCCTTTCCTCTTACCTGAATGTCAGAATGGGAAAGAAAGGTGATTTAAGCAATTTTGAGCGTGGCATGGTTGTTGGTGCCAGACGGGCTGGTCTGAGTATTTCACAATCTGCTTAGTTACTGGGATTTTCACGCACAACCATTTCTAGGGTTTACAAAGAATGATGTGAAAAGGGAAAAACATCCAGTGTGTGGCAGTCCTGTGGGCTAAAATGCCTTGTTGCTGCTAGAGGGCAGAGGAGAATGGGCCGACTGAGTCAAGCTGATAGAAGAGCAACGTTGACTGAAATAACCAAGGTATGCAGCAAAGCATTTGTGAAGCCACAACATGCACAAACTTGAGACGGATGGGCTACAACAGCAGAAAACCCCACCAGGTACCACTCATCTCCACTACAAATAGGAAAAAGAGGCTACAATTTGCATGGCTCACCAAAATTGCACAGTTGAAGACTGGAAAAAATGTTACCTGGTCTGATGAGTCTCGATAGAGTCAGATTTTGGTGAAAACAGAATGAGAACATGAATCCACCATGCCTTGTTACCACTGTGCAGGCTGGTGGTGGTGGTGTAATGGTGTGGGGGATGTTTTCTTGGCACATTGTAGGCCCTTTAGTGCCATTTGGGCATTATTTAA
Organism: Hyperolius riggenbachi; assembly: GCF_040937935.1. NCBI lineage: Eukaryota > Metazoa > Chordata > Amphibia > Anura > Hyperoliidae > Hyperolius > Hyperolius riggenbachi. Next base: position 230,556,838 of record NC_090656.1, on the reverse strand, counting down.
ATGCCACAGGCTACCTGGGCATTGTTTCTGACCATGTCCATCCCTTCATGGCCACCATGTACCCATCCTCTGATGGCTACTTCCAGCAGGATAATGCACCATGTCACAAAGCTCAAATCATTTCAAATTGGTTTCTGGAATATGACAATGAATTCACTGTACTAAAATAGCCCCCACAGTCACCAGATCTCAACCCAATAGACTAGAGCATCTTTGGAATGTGATGAACAGGAGCTGCGTGCCCTGGATTTGCATCCCACAAATCTCCATCAACTGCAAGATGCTATCCTATCAATATGGGCCAACATTTCTAAAGAATGCTTTTAGGCAGTTCTGAAGGCGAAGGGGGTCAAACACCGTATTAGTATGGTGTTCCTAATGGTGTTCCTAATAATCCTTTAGGTAAGTGTGTATATATATATATATATATATATATATATATATTTTTTTTTTTTTTTTTCCTTTGGCTGTTTATCCGGGACATGTGAGGGGGACAGCTGGGGCATTCTGTAGACCACACTAAACAATGAGGTCCCTTCTACTACTTCCAACTCTGGTGCCAAGGATGGCACTGCAGACCTCCAGAAGGCAAGAAGAGACCCCATCAGAGCCAAGTGTTTGTGGTCCCTCCATTCCAAGCGAGGATAAAACGTCGCTCTGAGGAACTAGTGCTGTGATCATTGTGTTTTATCTATGAACCAGTCTCTTCCAGAATACAGACAAGCGTGAGTACTGTATACAGCGCTCATATACACCACGCAATCAATTGCTCGGAAACCCCCCCAATCATAAATTCGAGTAAATCCTTCCACGGAAGAATTGAAATCCGGATATGCTGTGATCGTGATCTGGATTTGAATCGGAGCTTTGGATTCAACTTGGATTTTAGCTGTGATTACATGTAGAATCCCTGATCACGGCCGTGATCACGGATACAATACAATAATACAATAACATTTCTATAGCGCTTTTCTCCCATAGGACTCAAAGCGCTTAGGCTCTCTCAGATTCAGGATTTGACTTTAACGTTAATAGCACAGCCCCCATACATGCTACCATCATTAAAATTGCATGGATTATAAAGGTGATCAGTGGTTACAACTTAAAAAAAAAAGTTTTCAAAAAGTGTGCTGGTGCACACCAAGAGCGCTTCTGAGCGCTTTTAAAAACGCTTGAGGTTTGAAAAGTGCTTGGCTAATGTATTTGAATGGGATGGATCACACCAGAGCGATGTGATTTTCTCCCAAATGCAACGCGGGTCCTGCAGCATTTCTGCTGATTTCTGAGGCGATTCAGCCTCAATGTTAAGAATAGGAAAGTAGAATCGTTCTGAAAAATGCTAGATCAGAACCATTACCCAAGCGTTTTTGTTGCAGAAGCTGTTCAGTTACAGCTCTAATGCTACAAAAGATAATCGCTACACCAAAATGCTCCGAAAATCACTAGGCACATGCCTAGAATCGCCTACAAAAATTACTTCAAAAAGCGATGAGCGTTTGCGATTACGGTTGAACCAATAATTGGCAGATTACCGGCGGCGGGGAATGGAGCATCTGAGGAGGATGGCGTGGGAAATTACAGCTGCAGGGGGCCGATAGAAGCCCCAAGTGTCATTTTTCGCTTTTTTTTATAGGTACCGGAGAACCCCTTTAAAATCTGATAAAAACAACAGGTTTTGGACTAGTCCATCTCTTCATGGGGGATTCTCTGGGTTTTCTTTGTTTTCAAAAGCATTTCCTGAATTAGATTAGCTTGTGAGCCCCTCTGAGGGACAGTTAGTGACAAGAAAATGTACTCTGTACAGTGCTGCGTAAAATGTCGGTGCTATAAAAATACAGGTACTTCCCCAGCCTACAAACGGCCGACTTACGAAGGACCCGCTGATTCAAAGGGCATAGATTCTATTCTATGTTTCCATGGGAACAAGTAAAAAAAATTCAAATTGGATTTGTCATTTTTTAGAAAAATCGATAAAAAATTTTTTAAAGAAAAAATGGCTTTTAAACTTGTATAAGCAGGTACGGGGGCAGAGGTGACACAGAGGAGGTACAGGTGACAAAGTCGGCACAGTGTTCTGACTTAAGAACAGATTCAGGTTAAGAACGAACTTACAGTCCTTATCTCGTTCGTTAACCGGGGACTAGCTGTACGTCAATAAATAAATAAATAAAAAATGGCAAATTAACTGCCAAAATAGTAAGTTACCAGCCAGCCTCCCTACTCACTTGCACACTATTTTGTCAGTTAGACTTTGCCACTGCCGTTCAGGAAATGCTTAAAGAAAACCTGAACTGAAGATTAAAAGTCAAAATAAGCATACATAAGTCATACTCACCTACCATGTAGTCTACACCTCAGTGTCTTTCTCCTCTCCCGCGTCCTGTTTGTCCACTGTGATCAAGGGAATTTTACGTCCTCCATTTTGAAAATGGCCATTACCCCTAACAGCTTTCTGGTCAGCACCCAGTTAAACTGTAACATCGCCCACTTGAGCCATAGGGAAACATGGACATTACCTGGTACATCTGTTTTCCTCTCAGCTATAACTGACAGTAACTGATATTTTACTGACAGCAACTGATATATTTCAGTTCTGACAAAATATTGTCAGAACTGGAAGGGATTATTGTCAGAAGAAAATGGTGAGCTTTTGAGAGGAACTGATGGCAAGGTAACCATGCAATGTTCATTTGAAGTTACCTCATGTGTTTATTTTAAATATTTGTACTCAGTACAGGTTCTCTTTAAAGAAAACCTATACTGAAAATTAAAAGTCAGAATAAACATGCACAAGTCATACTTACCTCCTGTGTAGTCTACTCTTCAATCTATTTTTCCTCTCCTGCGTCCTGTTTGTCCACTGCGATCAATGGAATTCTCCGTCCTCCATTTTAAAAATGGCCATTACCCCATAACAGTTTCCTGGTCAGCACACAGTTAAACTGTAACATCGCCCACTTGAGCCATAGGGAAACATGGACACATCAGTTCTCCTCTCAGCTGTAACTGACAGCAACTGATATATAACTAACAACAACTGATATATTTCAGTTATGACAAAATGTTGTCAGAACTGGAAGGGATCACAGGTGGCCACTAATGATCCAATCTTTTTCATCCAATCTTACCATTTCTATGTAATATAAGGTAACTGCCTAAAGTATCCATTCAGTATATTCACTTAATTTACCCTTATACTACATAGATTTGGTAAGATTGGATGAAAAAGATTGGATCATTAGTGGCCACCATAAGAAGAAAATGGAATTGATGACAAGGTAACTATGTAATGTTCATTTGAAGTTACCTCATGTGTTTATATTAAATAATTTTACTCAGTACAGGTTCTCTTTAAAGAGAACCTGTACTGAGTAAAATTATTTAAAATAAACACATGAGGTAACTTCAAATGAACAATACATAGTTACCTTGCCATCAGTTCCTCTTAGAAGCTCACCATTTTCTTCTTACAGTGATCCCTTCCAGTTCTGACAACATTTTGTCAGAACTGAAATATATCAGTTACTGTCAGTTATATATCAGTTGCTGTCAGTTACAGCTGAGAGGAGAACTGATGTGTCCATGTTTCCCTATGGCTCAAGTGGGCGATGTTACAGTTTAACTGTGTGCGGACCAGAAAGCTGTTATGGTGTAATGGGCATTTTCAAAATGGAGGACGGAGAATTCCATTGATCACAGTGGACAAACAGGACGCAGGAGAGGAAAAACAGATTGAGGAGTAGACTACACGGGAGGTAAGTATGCCTTGTGTATGTTTATTTTGACTTTTAATTTTCAGTTCAGGTTTTCTTTAAAGGCTCGTTTCCACTATAGCGAATCCGCATGCAGGCACCGCATGCGGATTCGCATAGTCAATACAAGTGGATGGGATTGTTTCCACTTATGCGTCATGTGGGTGCGTTTTGGCGTGCGGGGGAAATCTGCACGGCAGAGCCGTCAGATTTCGCGTGCAGCAGGAATGCGGGCGAATCGCCCGCAATGCTTTTAATAGGGAAATCGCATGCGGCTTTGTCATGCGGATTTCCCCGCGATTTCGTGTGCAATTTCGCATGTAAAGCTATGGAGCTTTACACAGGCAGTGACATGGTTAAAATCGCCTGGCTCCTTGCCATGCGAAATCGCGGGGAAATCCGCATGCGGAAACGCATTTGCATGCGATTTCGTTCGCGGTGGAATCCAGGCGATTCCGCACCGCAGCAGTGGAAACGAGCCCTTAAAGGGACACTTAAGTCAAACAAAAAAAATGAGTTTTACTCACCTAGGGCTTCCAATAGCCCCCTGCAGCTGTCCGGTGCCCTCACCGTCTCCCTCCGATCCTCCTGGCCCCGCCGGCAGCCACTTCCTGTTTCGGTGACAGGAGCTGACAGGCTGGGGACGCGAGTGATTCTTCGCATTCCCAGACACATTAGCACCCGCTATGCTGCTATATGGTATATGATATATGCTATAGCAGCATAGATGGCGCTATTGTGGCCAGTAACGCGAAGAATACCTCGCGTCCCCAGCCTGTCAGCTCCTGTCACCGAAACAGGAAGTGGCTGCCGGCGGGCCCAGGAGGATCGGAGGGAGACGGCGAGGGCACCGGACAGCTGCAGGGGGCTATTGGAAGCCGTAGGTGAGTAAAACTCATTTTTTTTGTTTGACTTAAGTGTCCCTTTAAGGGAACCTGAAGCGAGTAAAATTTAAAATAAACACATGACGTAGCTGCAAATGAATATTACATACTAACCTCACCGTCAGTTCCTCTCAGAAGCTCACCATTTTCTTTTTACAGTTCTGACAATATTTTGTCAGAACTGAAATATACCAGTTGCTGTCAGTTATATATCAGCAGCTGTCAATTACAACTGAATGTGCAAGGTAATGTCCATGTTTCCTTATGGCTCAAGTGGGTGATATTACAGTTTAACAGTGTGCTGACCAGGAAGCTGTTATAGGGTTAATGGCCATTTTTAAAATGAAGGACGGAGAATTCCATTGATCACAGTGGACAAACCGGACGCAGGAGAGGAGAAAAGTATTGAGGAGTAGACTACACAGGAGGTAAGTAAGACGTGTGTATGGTTATTGTGACTTTTTATTTTCCGTTCAGGTTCTCTTTAAGGGCCTGTTTCCACTACATGCAGATTGGATGCCTATGGGCCTGTTTCCACTAAACACGATTTTTCCGGTGCAGATTTTCCCATAGGCATGCATTGGAGTCAGTTTTTCTGCATCTATTCTGCATCCTATCTGCGCGTAGTGGAAACAGGCCCTTAGAAAACAAAGAAAACCCTGAGAATCCTCAGGGTGGATGGACTAGTACAAAACCTGTTGGTTCTGTCAGATTTTAACTGCTTACTTTTTTCACTGGAGCAGTCCTTTAAAGAGAAACTCCGACCAAGAATTGAACTTTATCCCAGTTGGTAGCTGATACCCCCTTTTACATGGGAAATCTATTCCTTTTCACAAACAGACCATCAGGGGGCGCTGTATGGCTGATATTGTGGTGAAACCCCTCCCACAAGAAACTCTGAGGACCGTGGTCCTGGCAGTTTCTTGTTTGTGAGCCTCGTTGCATTGTGGGAAATAGCTGTTTACAGCTGTTTCCAACTGCCAAAAAAGCATGCAGCATCTCCTTCCAGTGACATCACCTGCCAGCAGTAAAAATGTCGCCATGTGATAAATGTCAGAATGTAAATCAGGGAGAGGAAAGATTTTACAATGGTCAAACACTGGCTAAATCATTTATACATAATTATTGTAAAAATGCAGCACTTTTTTTTTTATTACATTATTTTCACTGGAGTTCCTCTTTAAGGTAACAGGAAGCAGAAAAGATCTTGTGGCGGCTGCAGTGATAACTTTTTAGCAACATTTTGCCCAACGCAGAACATCCCTGCACCTATTCTAGCTGCTCCATATTATTACTGGTAAGTATGACGTGATGCCTGCAGCCTGAAGAGCTCTCTGAATAAAGGGGGGGGAGGCAGTCCCACAGACGTAACGCGTGCCCCCTTAATTGAGTGAAACGGTGACCTTCCTGCAGGATGAACAGTGAGACCCCCAGACTGCATCTCCATCCCGCAATGTCTGGCTGGAGCCACACAAGAGGGCTTTGTTATCAGCCTCGGACCCCAACAGCCGGTCTGTGCAGCGCTGTGTGTAGCGAGGGCAGAGATGGATGAGGATGTAATGGGGCCCTAGGAAAAGCAGGAGATTCAGGGCCACCTTGTGGTCCTTTTGGTAAGCTGAAGTGGAGAGAGGTCAAGGTAGGTGGCAGGCGGGCCCCTCGACACCCACTACGCCCCAGGCACCTGCCTAGGTTGCCTGGCTGATGATCCTACTCTGGCGAGGGGTATGGGGTGCACACAACCTGCTAAAGGGCCCTTTCCCGCTGTGTCTGCACCGCTTAAATGACAACTGAAGAGAGAAATATATGGAGGCTGCCATATTTATTTCCTGTTATACAATACCAGTTGCCTGGCTGTCGTTCTGGTGTGTTAGGATGCAGTAGTGTCATGGCAGAAACAAACAGGCAGATAATCTTGTCAGATCTGATAATGTCAGAAACGCCTGATCTGCTGCATGCTTGTTCAGGGCCTATGGCTAAAAGTATTAGAGGCAGGATAGGATCAGCAAGACAGCCAGACAGCAGGTATTGCTTTAACCTCCTTGCCGGGTTATCCCGAGCTCAGCTCGGGGTAACCTGCGCAGGAGGATTTCTCAGGCCCCGCTGGGCCGATTTGCATAATTTTTTTTTTTTTATACAAGCAGCTAGCACTTTGCTAGCTGCTTGTAACACCCGATCGCCGCCGCTCGCCGCCAATCCGCCGCTATCCGCAACGTCGCGCCGCCCCCCCCCCTCCAGACCCCTTGTCTGGCCAATCAGGGCCAGGCAGCGCTGAGGGGTGGCCCGGGATTCCCTGTGACGTCCATGACGTCATCCTGCCCCGTCGCCATGGCGACCGGGGAAGCCCTGCAGGAAATCCCGTTCTCAACGGGATTTCCTGCATACTCTGATCGCCAAAGGCGATCGCAGTGGGTGGGGGGATGCTGCCGCTCAGCGGCTATCATATAGCGAGCCCTGGGCTCGCTACATGATTTAAAAAAAATAAAAATAAAGTTCCACGCTGCCTCCTTGCTGGATTTTTTAGACCGGCAAAGAGGTTAAAGGAAATAAATATGGCAGCCTCCATATCCCTCTCATTTCAGTTGCCCTTTAAGGCTGGGTGCACAGATAACATAACATGAAAGGCTGTGTTTTATGTCATGTGCATATTTTTTTTGTGTGTGCATTTTTTGTGCATTTTTGGTGTGTTTGAGTTATTGTTTTTTACTGCATTTGTGTTCTTGAAGTATTTTGTGTGCGTTTTAATGTGTTTGCGGTTCGCATATACAAAACAGATATGCGTTTTGTATGCATTTATCATGCGTTTTACAATTGCGTATTATGCAAATTAATAGGAAGACAACCGGAAGCGGAAATATATCACAAAACAATTTTTTTTTACCAAAGCAGATGAAGGAAAACAGATTAAAAGGGCATACCATTGCTTTTCCATTGACTTTCATTATGTGCGTTTTGATGCGTTTTTGCATATTATGCAACAAAACCAGCATTTTTGAAAACTCAAGTGCGTTTTTTCCTGCGGCCCATAGTCTTCCATTAGCGGCAAAAACGCAGCGTGTTCCGCAACGCTAGCGTTTCTGCTATATGTGCACCTAACCTAAATGCGACGCACAGCATATACGCAACTAGATCTGACAAATAACACTAAACTCTGAACTTTTGCACAGAATTTGGAATTTTGTGGATACCGACTCGAGTATGCATTGCGAAATAGTAATTTATTATGAATATATTTTGCACTAACCATAAGATTAATAATGTCTAGTACGAATTTGTTACACAGTTATATAGTTATTTGAGTTGATAAAAGACATACGTCCATCAAGTTCAACCAGAAAACAAAGAACACCAGCCTGCTCCCTCACATATCCCTGTTGATCCAGAGGAAGGCAAAAAACCCTTACAAGGCATGGTCCAATTAGCCCCAAAAGGGAAAATAAATTCCTTCCCGACTTCAGATGGCAATCAGATAAAATCCCTGGATCAACATCATTAGGCATAACCTAGTAATTGTAGCCATGGATGGCTTTCAACGCAAGGAAAACATCTAAGAGCCCTTTAAATGCAGATATAGGATTTGCCATAACGACTTCCTGTGGCAATGCATTCCACATCTTAATCACTCTTACTGTAAAGAACCCTTTCCTAAATAAATGGCTAAAATGTTTTTCCTCCATGCGCAGATCATGTCCTAGTCCTTTGAGAAGGCCTAGGGACAAAAAGCTCATCCGCCAAGCTTTTATATTGCCCTCTGACGTATTTATACATGTTAATTAGATCCCCTCTAAGGCATCTTTTCTCTAGACTAAATAAACCCAGTTTATCTGACCTTTCTTGGTAAGTGAGACCTTCCATCCCACGTATCAATTTTGTTGCTCGTCTCTGCACCTGCTCTAAAACTGCAATATCTTACCTGTAATGTGGTGCCCAGAATTGAATTCCTTATTCCAATTTCCAGATGTGGCCTTACTAGAGAGTTAAACAGGGGCAATATTATGCTAGCATCTTGAGTTTTTATTTCCATTTTAATGCATCACTAAATTTTATTAGCTTTAGGCTTGGCATTGAATACGATTATTTAACTTGTTGTCGATGTGTACTCCTAAGTCCTTCTCCAAGTGTGATGTCCCCAACTGTATCTCGTTTATTTTGTATGGTGCTAGACCATTGGTACGACCAAAATGCATGACTACATTTTTCAACATTGAATTTCTTCTGCCATTTATGTGCCCATATAGCCATCCTATCCAGATCCTGTTGCAATATGACACTATCTTCCTGAAAGTTGATGATTCTGCACAATTTCGTATCATCTGCAAAAATAGCAACATTGCTTTCTACTGCATCTACTAGGTCATTAATAAATAAATTGAAGAGCACTGGACCCAGTACAGACCCCTGTGGGACCCCACTGCTAACAGCCACACATTTTGAGTATGATTCATTGACCACAACTCTTTGTTTTCTGTCCATTAGCCAGTTCCCTATCCATGCACACAGACTCTTCTCCAGTCCTTGCATCCTCAACTTTTGCACCAGACTTTTGTGGGGAACAGTGTCGAAGGCCTTTGCAAAGTCCAAGTATATCACATCTACAGCATTCCCAATATCCACATTAGCATTCACTACCTCATAAAAGCTGAGCATGTTAGTCAAACAGGACCTGTCTTTAGTAAACCCATGTTGATGCTGAGAAATAAGATTATTTTCTACTATGAAGTCTTGTATAGTATCTTAGTAACCCCTCAAATAGTTTGCATACAACTGATGTTAAGCTTACAGGTCTATAATTTCCTGAATCAGATTTTTTTACTTTCTTAAATAATGGGAAAAGGTGGGCTGTACGCCAATCCACTGGGACTCTGCCAGTTAAAAGAGAGTCACAAAAGATAAGATAAAGGGGTTTATCTATAACTGAACTTAATTCCCTTAGGACCCGAGGATGCATGCCATCCGGCCCGGGCCAGGTGCCTTGTCTATTTTTAATTTATTGAATCTTGCCTTCACTTCTTCCTGCGTTAAGTATTTAATATTACAGTTAGAAGATTGAGACTCTTCTGCCTCTGTAATTTGCAACAGTGCTGTTTCCTTTGTGAAGACAGAAGCAAAGAAAGCATTTAATAACTCTGCCTTACCTTGGTCATCCACCATTGAGTTCCCACCCTCATCCTTTAGGAGTCCAGTACAGTCAACCTTTCTTTTTTTAGAGTTGATGTACTTGTAAAACTTTTTGGGTTAGATTTGATATCCCTAGCGATTTGATTTTCAGCTTCAATCTTTGCCAGCCTAATATCTTTTTTACAATTTTTATTGCACTCCTTATAATTGCTGAGTGCAGCCTCGGTCCCCTCCCGTTTTAGGACCTTATAGGCATTCCTTTTCCTCTTCATTTTATCTCTAACCTTTCTATTCATCCATAGAGGCCTTTTTTTATTCCTAGACATTTTGTTTCCATATGGGATATACATACTACTACAATATTGATTGAGAATAAGTTTAAAAGCTTGCCATTTCCCTTCAGTGTCCTCCTCTTGTAGTACATTATCACAGTTCACCAAACTTAGTGCCTGCCTGAGTTGTTTGAACTTTGCTTTTCTAAAATTCACAGTTTTAGTGGTCCTGCTGCCCCGTGGCCTATCAGTCACCAGATCAAACGTTATGTTGTGATCACTATTTCTGTAATGATCTGAGGGCGATTTCCAGTCAGCGCACACCACGTGAGCTGAAGCAGAAGGAAATCCCCACAATCATAGAAGCAGAGTACCCAGTATATATTTGTAGAGGAGAATTCCAACCAGCAGATGGAGCTGTGGAGTACAGAGAAATAAGTCCTCTGTACAGCCACAGATGCCAGATTAAAATTGCACGATTAAGCAACACTGGGCAATGTAAACAAAGTAGCAACTCAGAAGAAAGCAAGAACAGAGATAGACTATGTGAATGTCTACCAATCTAGTCGCCACCCAGCGACGGTAGACATATCACATCAGAACAGACCAGAGTAGCAAAGCTAATCGCAAGAGAGGCGATTGCTATCAGCAACACAAGACTGAGCAAAGACAGAGCATGAACTGAGTAAGGAAAACACAGCAAATAACTACAAACTGAACGCCAAGGAAAATAACAAATGAACTAGCTAAACGCGGTCACCGCACGTTATGCACAACAGTGACAAGCGCATTAATTGTACGGTCACCGCACGTTAAGCGCAACAGTGACAAAACGTACCAACCCTGACTAACAACTGAACACAGAGAACAAAGACAAACAGATAGCGGGAACGCTTGCTAATCGGTTGCCTAACACCAGACAACAGCAAGCGTTCGTTCTAGACAAGATAGACTGAAGGAGTAACCAGTAGCAACCGCAGCTAAGGTTATACTCCAAGATACAGACAAGAGGGGAACGCTTGCTAATCGGTTGCCTAACACCAGACAACAGCAAGCGTTCATTCTAGACAAGATAGACTGAAGGAGTAACCAGTAGCAACCGCAGCTAAGGTTATACTCCAAGATACAGACAAGAGGTGAACGCTTGCTAATCGGTTGCCTAACACCAGACAACAGCAAGCGTTCGTTCTAGACAAGACAGACTGAAGGAGTAACCAGTAGCAACCGCAGCTAAGGTTATACTCCAAGATACAGACAAGGGAGATCCACCGCCTCTAATGCTAGGGCGAATGTGATCTAGGAACAGGGCAGAACGATTCACTATCAGCCACCGCTGGAGATAGTACAATCGCAAGGACAAGACAAGACAGAATAGGCCGTACAAATTATACACAAACCTGACTGCACTAATAGGAGTGCAAGGAGCACTCCCCAAGAAGTAACTACACTAGAATATTAGCAACAAAGATGCTGAGGCTCTAAGGTTAGTCTCCCTAAACAGGAACTATGACGAGCAAGGAATTCTGGGAAAAAGTGACTTTTATACTGAAAACCTTCAAAGGAAGTAGACAAGCAGATTGCAAGATAAGTGGATGCAAATCAGTCAGCCTTGCAAACTGCCAGAAAGGCCTCTTTTCCCTGGACTGAACTATGCAACCTGCATAGGAAATAAAACTGTCCAGGGAATCAAGGCCAGCAGAGCGGATTCTGACAATTTCCCAAATGTTCTTGAACCTGCATATTTGATACATTATCTGGTCTATTAGAAACAGGGCCGGTCCTAGACTTTTTGCTGCCTGAGGCAAACTTGTGAGGATACGCCCCTCCCCCCCATTTGGAATGATCACACAGCACCCAACAATTTTCACCCAGTATAGGTAGTTAGGTAGCCAGGTACAGGTGCCCCTGTATAGGGTAGGGGTAGCCAGGTATAGCTTTTGGCTGCGGCTGAGAGTGGTCGGAGGGGAGAGAGAGACAGAGGGAGAGAGAGACAGAGGGGGAGAGAGACAGAGACAGAGAGAAAGTGTGAGAGAGAGGGAGAGAGACAGGGTCAGAGGGGGGAGAGACAGAGAGAGGGGGGATAGAAAGACAGAAAGAGGGGGAGAGAGACAGAGGGAGGGAGAGAGACAGAGGGAGGGAGAGAGACAGGCGGGGGGGGAAACGGAGAGAGGGGGACAGAGACAGAGGGGGGGCAGAGAGAGGGGGGAGAGAGAGAGTGACCAGAGCTGGAGGTGGCCGCTGCACAATGCAGTTGGAAGGACTGGCTGGGGCATCTCTGCAGACAGGCTGAGGCCTCTTGCTCCCTGCCGCCATCAAGTCCAGCAGGCTGAGGCAGTGAGGCTCCAGCAGCAGCAAAGTTACTCACCAGTGGTGATGGCAGGCAGCGGGCATCCATCTCGCGCTGGCAGCAGGCATCCATCTCGCGCTGGCGGGGGCATCCATCTCGTGCTGGCGGCGGGCATCCATCTCGCGCTGGCGGGGGCATCTCGCGCTGGCGGCGGGCATCCATCTCGTGCTGGTGGCGGGCATCCATCTCGCGCTGGCGGCGGGCATCCATCTCGCGCTGGCGGCGGGCATCCATCTCGCGCTGGCGGCGGGCATCCATCTCGCGCTGGCGGCGGGCATCCATCGCAAGCGGGGGGCAGTGGCAGGTCTGGTCATCATTACTGGTGGTGCTTTTCAAAGCGGGTGGCAGGCAGCGTGACTCCAGTCACTTCTGGATTCTACCTCCGCCTGCACCCAGCGCCCACCATCATTATGAAGGCAGCTTGTTGCCGCCTTGAAGGGACTCAGAGGCCGCATCTAGGGTGATGGGTTGGCGTGCATAGCCTAGCGGGTCCCAGCGGTGCAGTCCAGCCGTGACTCAGTCCAGTACAGGCAGTAAGACGTGAGGCGGCAAAAGCCAGGCACACTCACTTCCTCTTTCTGTCTGGTGCCTCCCCCCCACTTTCGCCGCCTGAGGAACCTGCCTCACTCTGCTTCATGGGCGGACCGGCCCTGATTAGAAATGATCAAATTCAGTAACGCATTCCCCCTAGTTGGTTCCGTTACCATTTGACTCAGGTAATTGTCCTGTAGTGCTGCCAGAAATCTGCTGCTTTTACCAGAATGGGTAGCCTCAATACCCCAGTCAATGTCTGGAAAGTTGAAGTCGCCCATAATTATGACCTCATTTTTACTTGCAGATTTTTCAATTTGCTGCAGTAATCGCAGTTCTGCAGCTTCATTAACATGAGGTGGCCTGTAGCATACCCCAATAAGCAATTGGCAACTTTTATTTCCACCATTAATATTTACCCAAACGGACTCCACATCTTCACAATCTTCCTCCATCTCATCGTTGAGGACAGCTGTAAAAGAATTCTTAACAAAGAGACAAACCCCTCCACCTTTTTTCCCTGTTCTATCCCTCCTAAACACATTGTATCCTTTTAAATTAGTTATCCAGTCATGACTTTCATCCATCCATGTCTCGGTTATTCCCACAATGTCATAGCCTTTGTCATTCAGAATGAACTCTAGTTCGTCTATTTTATTTGCAAGGCTCCGGGCATTGGTTACCATGCACTTTGTATTTTTACCACCACATTTACCAATTTTGTTTACATGAAATGGGCTACTTGAAGTTTTACCAACCTCCTTAATCTTTACACTGTCCCCACCCCCCTCTCCACCCCCCATAATGTTAGGCTCCCACTGTCTTTTTACCTTATCTTGTCTACATTTTGGGACTTTATCCTCCCGCTTCCCCCCAGATCCTAGTTTAAAATCTCCTCCAATTTGTGGAGCTATGTTCACAACAGATTACGATTTTGCTAAGTACAGTATGTCTACATTTTTGCTCAACATTTTTTGGCATAGAATTATCATTCACATTCAGTAGACATTTTTCCCTGTTTAGGCGTAATTATGTTTTTGTGTTACATAAATATAATTGTGCAAATGTTTTGGGATCTCCTTGTCAGAACTCCGTGAATTTTTTAACTCTACTACATTGCAAAATTCCGATGTTACATGGTTTGGTTGAGAAAAAAAAAAAGACCCGTCCATCAAGTTCAAACAAAATAAACAAACAAACACAGAACATTTATATCGCGCTTTTCTCCTGGCGGACTCAAAGCGCCAGAGCAGCAGCCACTGGGAGCGCTCTATGGGCAGTAGTGGTGTTAGGGAGACTTGCCCAAGGTCTCCTACTGAATAGGTGCTGGCTTACTGAACAGGCAGCGCCAAGATTCAAACCCAGGTCTCCTGTGTCAGAGGCAGAACCCTTAACCATTACACTATCCAGCCACCACCAAAAGAAAACAAAACAAAAATACCATCCTGAACATGCACGTATTCCAGTTGATCCAGGGGAGGGCAAAAAACCTTACAAGGCATGGGCCAATTAGCCTTAAAGAGAGTCTGAAGCCTAAAAAATTACCTGTTTTTAATAGCCAGTCCTCTTCAGCATTAATGCCATAGCTGAAACGCCCCATTCCCGCGGCAGAATGAGACCTTAATCACCCCGAAATTCCTGGGGCAAATTTTGGGGCTCCTTCCGGGTAGAGGCAGAGCTTTGTGCAGTAGCTCTTCCTCTGCTCGTGTCAATCTCTGCGGATCTCCGCCTCCTCCCGCCCCTCTGTCTTCTTTCACTGGGAGGGGCAGGGAGAGGCGGAGATCTGCAGAGATGGATGCAACTGGAGGAAGAGCTACTGCACAAAGCTCTGCCTCCCCAGGCAGCAAAATCCACAACCTGGAAAGTCATGGATTTTTGCCCCAGGGATTTTGGAGGGATAAACCTTGTTCTGCCGCCCTGGATCAACTACCGGAAACGGGACAACTGAAGTGAGAAGAATAAGGAGGCTGCCATATTTATTTCATGTTAAGCAATACCAGTTGCCTGGCAATCCCATTGGTCTATTTGGCTGCAGTAGTGTCTGAATAACACCCAAAAAAAGCATGCAGCTAATCTTCCTTGATCTGATATTATTGTCTGAAACACCTGATCTGCTGCATGCTTGTTCAGGGTCTATGGCTAAAAGTATTAGAGGCAGAGGATCAGCAGAGAAGCCAGGCAACTGGTATTGCTTGGGACTAGATTATGATTCTGAGGGACAGTTAGTGACAAGACAATATACTCTGTACAGCGCTGCGTAATATGTCGCCGCTATCCTACCTAATAAAATGCTAGTGTCCCTGCGTCCCATGTCTGTGTGTCAGTGCTTTTTCGCTAATGTGCATGTCCTGCACTGACACAGCCGTTGGGACAGGACGCAGGGCAGTGGCGTAACTAAGGAGCTGTGGGCCCTGATGCAAGTTTTACATTGGAGCCCCCCCCAAGCACTCTATACATAACAAATGATATGGCGCACCAAAACCTGCCAATGGCAACTACAGTGTCAGAGGTGCAAGAAGGGGATGGGGAGTAGTTTGTTAATGATAACTACTATTCAAAGTATCTATAGAAGTAATTATTATGATCACCGGACCAATAGAGAGCTAATACTGCAGTTGAGGTAGGGCCCTTCGGGGCCCCTCTGGCCCAAGGGCCCCGATGCGGTCGCTACCTCTGCACCCTCTATTGCTACGCCCCTGACGCAGGGGCCAGGAGGCAGGAAGACCTGAGAAGACAGACAACAGAAAACAAATATTGCATGTATTGATGGATACAATCAGCTAGCCGGGAGTGTCTCGGTGTGGTGTACCCCAGAGGTGCTCAGCACTCTAGCTGCCTCTTATGATAACTGTGAGGAGCTATGATGGAATCCTGAGACCACATGGGAGGGGGGATTCCTGTGAGACAACAGATGGAGAGAAGTCCTGAGATTTGTCTATGGAGCGTGTTATGGAGTATCTGGCACCCCTTCAGTCCCAGCTGTCTCCAGCTTGGCCGTATGTCCCACCAACAAGACCCCACCAAACAAATATGCTCTCTGTATGCTGCCATCTCTATGCTTCCCTCTGGTCTCCTTCCATCAGCATCTCCCTCCATCTGCTTCAATGGGGACTCCTTCAATCAATATCTCCCTCCATCTGCTTCACAGAGCTCCTTCCAGGATGGGACAAGCCTGGCGCTCTGCACACTCTGCTGCTAAAGACGGTGATATCACTGAGCTCATATAGACACAATACTGACCCGGCTGTCCTGCTGATCCTCCGATACTTGCTAATATCACTGACCCACAACCTGCATGCTAATCAGGTGATCTCAATCCACCAGCCGCAGCCTTGTTCCAGGTGCGACTGAAAGCAAAACATCAGCAGGACAGAGGTGGAGAACAATTCTTAAAGGACACCCGATGCGAAAATAAACAAATGAAATAAACGACTGTATCTATCTTCCTTCTCCTAAAAATGACTTTTTAAGATATTCCACCGTTTTATTTTATGTTAAATCTACTTTTTAAGTTTTAACTGTTTTATTGTTTTTGCTCAATGACACAATCATTGAAGTATGCCAGAGCTAAAATCTATGAACTGTTGACCCTTTTTATCTATTTCCTGCTCTCAGAAGCCATTTTCTGCTTGGAAAGTGTTTTATAGTTGGAAGTTATTATCAGTAAGGGTCACACTGTAGTCACTTCCCGTCTGAGTCAGGACTGAGTCAGCCACTTACATACCTGATATTTAACTCTTTCAGGCAGAGAAAGAAAAAAAAAAAGGAACACAGCATAGTTATTTGTGTGCTAGGCACTGTACATACCCATGTCTATCTCATCATGTCACTTCGGGTATCCTTTAAAGCATTACTTTACTTAAAGGGGAACTGAAGAGAGAGGTATATGGAGGCTCCCATGTGTATTTCCTTTTAAGCAATACCAGTTGCCTGGCAACCCTGCTGATCCTCTGCCTCTAATACTATTAGCCATAGCCCCTGAACAAGCATGCAGCAGATGAGGTGTTTCAGACTTTAAAGTCAGATCTGACAAGACTAGCTGCATGCTTAGTTCTGGTGCTATTCAGACACTACTGCAGAGAAATAGACCAGCAGGGCTGCCAGGCAACTGGTATTGATTAAATGGAAATAAATATGGCAGCCTCCGTATACCTCTTACTTCAGTTCCCCTTTAAAGCAGACCTGAACTCAGAATCTCCTCTCTGCTGTAAATTTTAAAGGTTATTATGCTGTTGCTTATGTTTTAGATTCTCAAGGATAAGCAACAACATAATAACTTTTAAAGTAAAACATTTTGTTGTAGCTGATACAAATTCTGCAATCAATCTGCAGTGTGTCTACTTCCTATGTCAAGGGAGCAGACATAGGGTTAACATTGTGTGTTTACAATTTAGCTGCACTGCCAAGGCAGCCAGATGACATAACTGAGAGATCAAATTACAGCTTGTGATTAGTCACAGATGAAGGGGGGATTCAACAGGCTAAAGTTTCTACAGGACAGCTGAAGTGAGAGGGATATGGAGGCTGCCATATTTAACCTGCTCATCCTCTGCCTCTAATACTATTAGCCATAGCCCCGGAACAAGCATGCAGCATATGAGGTGTTTCAGACATTATTGTCAGATCTGACATGATTAGCTGCATGCTTGTTTCTGGTGTTATTCAGACACTACTGCAGCCAAATAGACCAGCAGGACTGCCAGGCAACTGCTATTGCTAAACACTTGACAAAGAACGGGTTACCCGTTCGAAACGACGACTGTCCGTTGTGTGGGCAGAAGCGTACGTTAAAAAGGGGCTCTGGGAAAAAAGGCCCCGGGGTTTTAAACGATAAACATGGATAACGTTTAAACATATAATGTACTATATTTCGTTTAAATATTCGTTTTTATAAAGTTATAAATCATTAAATAATGTTCATGAAATCGGCACTTGTGAAAACGTTAATCTTCCGTTTAAAAAGTGAAATGTATAATAACGTTTAAAAAAAAATTCGGAAGTAACCCTCCCTGTATCTACCCCTAACCCCTAGACCCCGTATTGGTGCCTAAACCTAAGACCCCCCTGTTGGTGCCTAAACCTAAGACCCCCCTGCTGGTACCTAAACCTAAGACCCCCCAGGTGGTGCCTAAACCTAAGACCCCCCTGGTGGTGCCTAAACCTAAGACCCCCCTGGTGGTGCCTAAACCTAAGACTCCCCTGATGGTGCCTAAACCTAAGACCCCCCTGCTGGTACCTAAACCTAAGACCCCCCTGGTGGTGCCTAAACCTAAGACCCTCCTGGTGGTGCCTAAACCTAAGACCCCCTGGTGGTGCCTAAACCTAAGACCCCCCTGGTGGTGCCTAAACCTAAGACCCCCCTGGTGGTGCCTAAACCTAAGATCCCCCTGGTGGTGCCTAAACCTAAGACCCCCCTGGTGGTGCCTAAACCTAAGACCCCCCTGGTGGTGCCTAAACCTAAGACCCCCCTGGTGGTGCCTAAACCTAAGACCCCCCTGGTGGTGCCTAAACCTAAGACCCTCCTTAGTGATCACTGTATTGTGTGTAGAATAATGTTTTAGAAACAGTAAGGGATAAAATATATTACAATTTACGTTACATACTGATCGCTTTATTTTGTGAATAATAATGTTTTACAAACAGTAAGGGATAACATTTAAAATAATGTTTTATTGAAATAGGAAACATAAATCATCACAAGCAGTTATAAAACATTAAAAATCTTCGGGCGCCGTTGGAAAACATTATTATTCTCGGGCGCCCTTTTTTCCCGTTCGGCGCCCAGTAAACGATATTTATTATGGGAGTGAATGGCAGCGCCCGATTTGTCCACTAGCCTCCTGCGCCCTATTTTTATTGTTACCGGGCAGAATGGGCTGCAATGGAGGCACGTCCTAGGTCCTGTTGATGTCTTGAACCATCTCCTGCAGCTAAGAGCTATAAATACTTTAGAGCTATATGTTACATCCTTATATGCTATGTGGATGTTGCTGGCTACGTGTTATTCACATGCTTTCTGGTGAATAAACATCTGCAATTTTAAGAATCGGTCGGTGCTGGTCATCTTTTCACCTTGGGTATAGCCGAAAGGGAAATACTTTGGAAGCTTCCATATCCCTCTCGCTTAAGGTGTCCTTTAACCCTTTCGGGACCGTTGTTGTGTCTGAATACGCTGCCTGCTGATTTGCGCTGCCCCGCATGCGCAGTAGGAGACCGTGCAGTCACATTTCCTATTGAATGATGCTGCTGGAGGTAAAATACTAAATATCTCCGCTCCCACACCTCTTACACTCCCCAAATTTTCAGGGTAGGGAGGGAACCCCCAGAACTACCCATATGCCAAATTGCAGCCCCCGAGCCCCGCTGGTTCCCGAGATAGGTTTCTCTAATCTATCTCCTGAACCAGCGGGGCTTGGGGCTGCAATTTGGCATAGAGGTCGTTCCCCACCCTACCCTGAAAATTTGGGGTGTGTATGATGTGTGGAAGCAGAGATATTTAGTATTTTACCATCAGTAGCATAATTAACTTTACACTGAGCATGCGTGCTACTCAGTGTGGAATGGAGCTTCCGGGCAGCGCAGTCAGACATTACACCGGCCGCCTAACCCCCTTTAAGGACCAGGTGTTTTTGCTGAAAGGTGGGGGGGGGGGGGGCGCGTTTGGGGGGTTAGGGCAGCCGGATCCCTGCAGGGTCTGGCTGGGCTGTGTCCTCCCATGGTGGCCAGGTGTCCCCCCTTCATGCAGACCCTTTCACTCACCTTCCAGGCTCCAGCGACGAGCCGCAGCGGACCCCTCCGCTCCAGCCGGCATCTCTGCTCCTACTGCCGCTCAGTTCCGGGTCGCGGCTTGATGATGTCATCAAGCCGGGACCCGGCGCTGACGTCAGAAGGAGCAGAGATGCCGGCAAGAGCGGTGGGGAGCGCCGATCGTCGCGGGAACGGCAGGGAGGTGAGTGGAGCCTCTCCCCCCCCCCTTACCGATGCAGCTGTCAAATTGATCACTACGATCCGCCAGCGATCGTAGTAATCACATGATCAGCAGACATACGTGATGGCTGCTGATCACTGAGGGGAGATGTTGGCTGTCATATGACAGCTTAATTTCCACTCTCCGGTGCGCACGATCATATCAAGACGGTTCGTTAGCGCGGACATTGCATCAACGTCCAGTCAGAATGGTAGCACCACCTGCTGGACGTAGATTCAACCTGCTACGTCGGTCCCCAAAAGGTTAAAGTGAGAGGGTTATGGAGGCTGCCATATTATTACCTTTTAAACAATACCAGTTTAAAAACTCTTCCTATCACCGGCGGTTACTTACAAAGAACAGGAGGTTAAACAGGAACAGGAAGTATTTGGTCACTTTCATGCATCCTCCGGTCGCCATTGTCACTGATTGTCAGTTCTGTGGAGAAGGGAGGGAGTAGAGATGTAAATATTGTGTCAAATGTCATTTAATAAACATGTTTATAAACAACTAGCTGATTGCCCGGCGTTGCCCGGGTATGTATTTGGCTGGTGTTGGCTCTGCATACTTTTTCTAACCCTAACACACAATTACTTAATGACCAAGTTTGTGAGCTTTGCGGTCTTTGGTATCAATAATTTGCATTGAAATGAAAAAATCAGATTGGCTGTTTGTGGCTCCACACCCTTTTCTGAATTTGAACCCCAGTCACCCAATAACCAACTGTACCAGGTTTGAGGCCTGTGCCATTAACAGTTCAAGAATGGTAGCAATTAAATATTCCCCTTGAAAATCAATAGGTGGAGCCTAATTTTGTAGGCTCCACCCACTTGTCTGAATATTAATCTCAGTCACCCAGTGACCAACTGTGCAAAGTTTAAAAACCCTGCCATTAACAATGTAAGAATGGCTGCAGTTTACATTTTCCCAGTGAAATTTGTATTTGTCTCCACCCACTGATGACCCGGCGTTGCCCGGGTATGTATTTGACTGGCGTGGGCTCTGCCCACTTTCTAACCCTAACGCACAAACACTCAATGACTAAGTTTGTGAGATTTGGGGTCCTTGGCATCAATAATTTGTATATTCCCATAGAAATTAAACAAATCAGATAGGCCGTTTGTGGCTCCGCCCCTCTCTAGCATTTGATTCCCCAGTCACCCAATGACCAACTGTAGAAGGTTTGAGGCATCTGCTATTAACAGTGTAAAAATGGCAGCAATTTAAATATTGCACTTGAAAATCAACAGGTGAATTTTGATTGGCTATTATAGGCTCCACCCACTTCCCTGAATATTAATCTCAGTCACTCAGTGACCATCTGGGCAAAGTTTGTGAACTCTGCCATAAACAGTGTAAGGGCTCTTTCACATCAGAGCTTGCGTTGGAGAACGCTCAAAGCATACGTTTTGTTGTATGCCTTTTACTGCGTTTTGATATGCGTTGCACTGCAGTGAGTGTGCGTTTTTAATCCGTTTTCAATGCGTTACTACACATAGAAAAACGCAGGTAATTTTTTTTTCTTTTAGTTGTCAACTTTCTACATTGTTCCTCTGTTGCATTCTGGGACTGATTGCCTGCGTTAACGGATTAAAAACGCGCATAGTGTGCGTTTTACATTGACTAACATTGTAACGCATAAAGCTAGCGTTGGCCAAAAAACTGCGCCTGGGTGCAGTGGAACGCAACGCACAAAAAGGCTGCGTTATATGTGAAAGCTAAAATGAAAGTCTATGGACTTTCATTTCACCTTGGGTAACGCAAACTTTATCCTTTGCGTTGAAACGCAGAAAATCTGCCCTAATGTGAAAGAGCCCTAAGAAGGGCTGCAGTTTACACTTTCCCAGTGAAATTTGTTTTTGGCTCTGCCCACTTTTTGTAACCTGGACACAAAGTCACTACTCAATGACCAAGTTTGTGAGCTCTGGGGTCCTTGGCATCAATGAAACAAATCTGATTCACCGTTTGTGGCTCTGTCCCCTTTTCTGAATTTGAACCCCAGTGACCCAATGACCAACTGTACCAGGTTTGAGGCTTGTGCCATAAGTGCAAGAATGGCAGCAATTTTAATATTCTCCTTGAAAAGTGACATGTGATTTTTGATTGCCATTTTTAGGCTCCTCCCACCTTTCTGAATATTAATCCCAGTCACCCAGTAACCAGCTATGCTAAGTTTAAGAACCCTGCCATTAACAGTGAAGAAGGGCTGCAGTTTACAATTTCCCAGAAAAATCTGTTTTTAACTCCACCCACTTTTTGTAACCTGGACACACAGTCACTACTCAATGACCAAGTTTGTGAGCTTTTGGGTTCGTGGCATCAAAATTGTGCTAATGGAAGCAGTTTATCCAGCAAAGAAATCTGGCTGTTTTTGGCTCCGCGCCTTTACTGAATTTGAACATTTTTGCATTTTACCATTGAAATTAAACAAATCTAATTGGCTGTTTTTGGCCTGATCCCTTCAGAATTTAAAACCCAGTCTCCCAGTGACTGACTGTAGCAGATTTTAGGCCTCTTCCATTAAGAGTGCATGAATGGCAGCAATGTAAATATTCCCCTTGAAAATCAAAAGGTGAATTTTGATTGGCTGCTGTAGGCTCCACCCACTTTTCTGAATATTAGTCCCAGTCACCCAGTGGCCAACTGTGTCACGTTTGAGAACCCTGCCAATAACAGAATAGCTGAAATCAATCTAACAAATCTGATTGGCTGTTTGTGGCTCCACCCCTTTGGTGAATTTGGACCCTAGTCACTCAATGACTGACTGTATCAGGTTTGAGGCCTCTGCCACTAACAGTGTGAGAATGATAGCAATGGGAATATTCCCCTTGAAAATCAATAGGTACATTTTGATTGGCTGTTTGTGGCTCCGCCCCCTTTCTGAATTTGGACCCCAGTCACCCAGCGACCAACTGCACCAGGTTTGAGGAATCTGCTTTTCACAGTATAAGAGAATGGTAGCAGATGAAATATTCCCTTTGAAAATCAAAAGGTGAATTTTTATTGGCTGTTGTAGGCTCCACCCACCTTCCAAAATGTTAATCTCAGTCACCCAGTGACCAACTGTGCAAAGTTTGAGAACCCTGCCATTAACGGTGTAAAAATGGCTGCAGTTTATATTTTCCCAATAAACGTTTTTTGGCTCCGCCCACTTTTTGTAACCTTGACACACACAGTCACTCAATGACCAAGTTTGTGAGCTTTCAGGTTCCTGGCATAAAAAATATGTGAATGGAAGCAGTTTATTCACCAAGGAAATCTGATTGGCTGTATGTGGCCCCGCCCCTTTAGTGAATTTGGACCCCAGTCACCCAATGACCGACTGTAGCAGGTTTGAAGCCTCTGCCATTAA
The DNA here is from genome assembly GCF_040937935.1 of Hyperolius riggenbachi. Classification (NCBI taxonomy): domain Eukaryota; kingdom Metazoa; phylum Chordata; class Amphibia; order Anura; family Hyperoliidae; genus Hyperolius; species Hyperolius riggenbachi. The sequence goes on along the minus strand of NC_090656.1, from coordinate 230,533,618 downwards.
AAGTGTAAGAATAGCAGCAGTTTAAATATTCCCCTTGAAAATCAATAGGTGAATTTTGATTGGCTGTTGTAGGCTCCACCAATTTTCTTGAATCGTAATCGTATTCACCCAGTGACCAAGTGTACCAAGTTTGAGAACTCTGCGATTAACAGTCTAAGAATGGCTGCAGTTTACATTTTCCCATTTAAATGAATGGCTGAAATTTGATTGGCAGTTTTATGCTCTGCCCACTTTTCTTGGATTTGTAACCTCGGTCACCAAGTGACCACCTGTGCCAAGTGTGGGGACTCTGGCTTGATTACTGGCAGAATGGCAGCCTTTTACATTTTTTCCATTGACTTGGATGGGTGAAATCTGATTTGCTGTTCGTAGCTCCGCCCACGTGTGCAGGGGGGACCCAAGACCCCCAGAACCTATCATCCCAGGTAGTAAGGGATCTGTATACCAAGTTTCGTTCAAATCGGTCAAGCCGTTTTCGCATGATCGCGACACACACGCACGCACACACACACACACACACACACACCAAATAATATGGCGACCATATTATTTCAATTAATACCAGTTGCCTGGCTGTCCTGCTGATCAGCGGCGAAAGAGGGTCCCCCCAGCCGCCCGAGCCCAGCGTAGCTGGAACAAACAGTTCCGGCCAGCGCTAAGGGCTGGATCGGAGGCGGCTGACGTCAGGACGTCAGCTGACGTCCATGACGTCACTCCGCTCGTCGCCATGGCGACGAGGTAAGCAAAACAAGGAAGGCCGCTCTTCCTTGTTAATTCTGATCCCTGGAGGCGATCAGAATGACGCGTCCGGAGCGCCCTCTAGTGGGCTTTCATGCAGCTAACTTTCAGTTGGCTGCATGGAATAGTTTTTTTTTAATTAAAAAAAAAACCCTCCCGCAGCCGCCCTGGCGATCTTAATAGAACGCCAGGGTGATTAAATAAATACAAGGGCGGTATACTAAAATGAGAAGGGAGCTCAATAACAGGGTCCTTATTAGGAATGGCCAATGCAAATCATTTTGAGTTGATGCAGGATTTTGCAAATGTTGTCTGCAAATTTATGCAGTTTAAAAAAGGACCAATCAGATTTTTACCTCAGCAGGATTTGATTGGTTCATGTTCGAGCTGCATACATTTGCGTACAAAATTTGCATAGTGCTTCATCAATTCAAATTAGGTACTATTCCGTTAGCCGGGTGCAACGTCTAGGTGGCGTTAATTACTATTCCCCCTCCAGGCCACCATGGATAGTAGGGAAAGATGTAAATCTGCTGGAGTTTTATCGCTGGATGCGCCCGGCGAAAGGAAAAGAACCCAAAATTATTTGCATGTCATTAACCATCCTTACTCTTTAGGCCTCTTTTCCATGAACAGTTTATAGGCAGTGAAATGCCTCTCCAACTCTCACTGCTGCCTGGTAACTGCTCGTTGCTGCCTGGTAAATGCTCACTGCTGCCAGATAAGTGCTCACTGCTCCTTGGTAACTGCTCACTGCTGCCGGGTAACTGCTCACTGCTGCCTGGTAACTGCTCACTGCTGCCTGATAACTGCTCACTGCTGCCTGATAACTGCTTACTGCTCCCAGGTAACTGCTTGCTGCTGCCAGATAAGTGCTCCCTGGTAACTGCTTGCTGCTGCCAGATAAGTGTTCACTGCTGCCTCCGGTGCCCAGGAATGGGAGTAACTATCTTACCAAATATGGGTGTTGTGGATGGATGTTGTTTCGGGGGTAAGCAGGAAATTTGGGCGCATGAGACAAGTGGACAAAAAGGGCGCCCCATTCACTCCCATTATAAATATCGTTTAATGGGCGCCGAGCAGGGAAAAAAGGGCGCCGGAGATTATTAACGTTTTACAAACGGCGCCCGGAGATTTTTAATGTTTTATAACTGTGCTTGTGATGATTTAACTTTACAAAATGAGCCCGTGACGAATAACGTTTATAAAAATACTCAACATATTTATCCTGTTTAATTAAAACATTATTTAACATTTTAACCCTTACTGTTTGTAAAACATTATTATTCACAAAATAAAGCGATCAGTACGTAACGTAAATTGCAATATATTTTTTACAATTACTATTTGTAAAACATTTCTAAAACATCCACCCAAAAAAATTATTTTTTTTTTAAATTCATATTTTTAATTTATTAATGTTTGTAAAACATTATTATTCATAGGGGGTCTTAGGTTTAGGCACCACCAGGGGGGTCTTAGGTTTAGGCACCACCAGGGGGTCTTAGGTTTAGGCACCACCAGGGGGTCTAGGGGTTAGGGATAGGTACAGGGAGGGCTTTGGGGTGGTTAGTTTTAGGCACCAATAGGGGGGTCTTAGGTTTAGGCACCACCAGGGGGGTCTTAGGTTTAGGCACCACCAGGGGTCTAGGGGTTAGGGATAGGTACAGGGAGAGCTTTGGGGTGGTTAGTTTTAGGCACCACCAGGGGGGGGTCTTAGGTTTAGGCACCACCAGGGGAGTCTTAGGTTTAGGCACCACCAGGGGGGTCTAGGTGTTAGGGATAGGTACAGGGAGGGTTCTGTGTGAGAGTAGGGTTAGGTATAGTTTTAGTACAATTTTAATAATACTAATCAACAGTTATTATGAATGTACTTCTATTAATATCATTGTTATAAACAATATTTTCACATTTTATTATAATAATAAACGATAAATCAAGATTATTCATAACAATATATAATTATAATGTTTAAACAAATATTACTGTTTTTTTAACAAACGTAATTATAAATTTCAGTTTAGAAACAGGGAAGATTAACGTTTTAAGATTTGCAAATTTCATACACATTTAATGACTTCTAAATTCTTAAAACACTATTTGTAAACGAAATTCTTAAAACACTATTTGTAAACGAAATTCTACACAATATTTTTGTAAACGATAATACTGCTTATCGTTTACACCACGCGCCCTTTTTCCACGACGCCCTTTTTTGATGTACGCGGGGGGGGGGGGGGGGGGTTATGTTGGCATCTAGGGACAAGGGGATACCCAGATGCCTGCCCCCTCACCAGGTGAAAGGAGTATAGGGGTACTGATGTACCCCTTGCCCATTTCCACAAAGAGTTAAAATGATATAAAAATGGAACAACAAAAAAAGTCCCTTAGAATTCTAAATTAACAAGAAATTAAATACTTACTTTTGGTTACTCCCGCAACAGAATACGGAGAAATTGACCACGCTAATATCCTCTCGATACCGACAGACAACAGAGAACTATGCACCCATAATGTTCCTTGCCTGGCAGAGGCACTTAAAGAGACACTGAAGCGAAAAAAAAATGATGATATTATGATTTGTATGTGTAGTACAGCTAAGAAATAAAACATTAAGATCAGATACATCAGTCTAATTGTTTCCAGTACAGGAAGAGTTGAGAAACTCCAGTTGTTATCTCTATGCAAACAAGCCATTAAGCTCTCCGACTAAGTTTAGTCGTGGAGAGGGCTGTTATCTGACTTTTATTATCTCAACTGTAAGTGGACTGTTTACTTTTTCTCTGCTAGAGGAGAGGTCATTACTTCACAGACTGCTCTGAAAGACTCATTTTGAATGCTGATTGTTGTGTAATCTGCACATATAGAATGATGCAATGTTAAAAAAAACACTATATACCTGAAAATAAAAGTATGAGAATATTTTCTTTGCTGCTAATCTTCTAGTAATTATTCATAGTACACAACCAATTCACTATATCATATATTTTTTTTCGCTTCAGTGTCTCTTTAAGGTGCGTACATACACACTACAGAAGCAAACGACGGGTCCGTTGGACCCACCCGCTGGGCGGACTTTCAGCAGACTGTAGTGCGCGTGTACGCACTGTCGGCGGACTGATAAGGCTGTTCCTGAACGATCCGCCCGGCGGATCGTTCAGGAACAGCCTTATCAGTCCGCCGACAGTGCGTGCACATGCACTACAGTCTGCTGAAAACCTGCCCAGCAGGAGGTGCCCACGGACCCGTCGTTGGCTGCTGTAGTGCGTGTGTACGCACCTTAACCACTTAATGACCGCCTAACGCCCATAGGCGTCGGGGGGTCGTTAGTGGTATAGCATGGAAACGCCATGCCAGTTCACGGAGGGTGTCTCCGTGAACAGCCGGAGAGCCGCCGATCGCGGCTCGCCGGCAAAATGTAAACACGCGGGGAAGAAATCCCCGCTGTTTACATCACACGGCGCTGCTGCGCAGCAGCGGCGTGACGTAGATCGGCGATCCCCGGCCTCTGATTGGCCGGGGATTGCCGGCATCTGATAGGCAGAAGCCTATCCTATCAGGGTAAGGGAGAGGGAGGGAAAGCCGAGGACGGGCGGAAAGCGCTCCGGAGGGGGGCTTTGAAGAGCCCCCCCAGAAAGTGCGGGTAGCCGGCGGCGATCAGACCCCCCCAGCAGGACATCCCTCTAGTGGGGAAAAAAGGGGGGAAGTCTGATCGCCCTGGCTATTTCCTGATCGGTGCTGCGGGCTGGAGAGTCCACGCAGTACCGATCAGAAGAAAATCGCCTGGTCCTTAAGTGGTTAAGTATAGCAAACCACACACTGCCTCCAGCACCGCCCTCTTCTTGCCCCCCCTCCCTTCCCAGTAGCACAGTACTCTGCCCAGCTCCACTGGACCTCAGGGCAGGCCACCCACAGAGAGGAACACACAGAGAATAAACACAGGAAACAACAATACCAAATAGATCATCACAGCACATTACAGACAGTGACATCTTGTGGTTGATTTGTTATACTACAGTTTAAGTAATCCTGTTGATAATTCTAACAGTATGGGTACAGTAAGGTGTGACACTGTGACATGAGGGGAAGTGATGATGCTTGTGGCCAGTAATATATGAGGCATAGGGTATGGGTACAGTAAGGGACGTTTCTTGGGCAGTGCGAGTAGGGCGACTGCCCTGGGCACAGACTGGCAAGTAGAAGAAGGGGGGTGCAGGCAGAAGGATATAACAGCTGTTGATGCACGCTGCAGCCAAATAGAAGAAGATGATTATCAGCTCGATCACCTTCCTTGACTCCTCCTGGGCTGCCCGCGTCAGACGTCAAGTCATCATCCCGTCACCACTGATGACACCTGTTGTCCTGTAGCAGTACTGCAGGCTGTCATGGAGGAGTCGGCTTCCTGGTCCCTGCTTTCTCCTGGATGAGCAACTGGTCACTAGTAAGTAGGCAGATCTACTTGTGAACTGTGGCTGTCCCTTAGGGCCCTTTTCCACTAGAGCG